>NW_025778190.1:0-78176 GCF_021130785.1 Homalodisca vitripennis
AAAAGATATAATCATTTAACAAGTTTTCAATTTCCTGATATGGCTCTTCGAGTAGATTTTTATCATTCTAGTTTATACACACACTTATATTAACCTTAATATCGAAAGGTGCAAAAGCTAAAGTTATATTACATTAATAGTTCTTAAAATGTTTTCTCTTAACTGCGTCATAATTTGCTTGTACATAAATATTTAACAATGCTTATACTCGTTTATTTTAAGATTTTGGAGTAACGTGGAGTATACCCAATACGTTCAAGCTTTTAATAAATATTACGAGATATAAAATAAGGCACTAAAGTATGATGAGGATAATGCCAAAACCATATTTTAGTGGTAATAACACGAGTTATTTCCTTGCTATTTTTAATTCCTTAAAATTTATATAAATTTTAATACCATAAACTCACAGATAACGTTGTCACCTGAAAGTCCTGAAGTATTTCAGCTTATTAAGGGCTATACTCAGTTATCAAGTGTTAAACTAAAACTGAGTGGATCAGAAATAAACATCTGCAGGTGAATGACCGTTTATCGTTTTCCCCATCCAAATAATGTTGCGCTCGTGATACCTTACACAGGTCCTGTCTAGCATCGTCACAGATCAGAAAGGATGCAAGCCTAATCCAACACAGAGTACAAATAGCGTACAGTTGAAACATCTCTGGATACTGTCACGCAGACCGAAACACAAACAGAGTGATCAAAATATGTTAGATTCTTAATAATACTTCACAAGCACAGAACTGTGATTCATTTGGTGAATGGAGAAGGAAAAATTGTGTTAAAACATTCCTTCAACTTAAATAATTGTAAAATAATGTATATTTGATTATAATTATCGGCTCAGACCCATATATTTCTTTGAACAAAAAATGTATATTATTCAATTAATAAACAGAAAAAGACACTGTATAGACTGTATAACTGTACAGAAAATCATACGAGATTTGGATGGTGAACTCTTAACGAATATAAGCACTAAGCAGATTTTAATTGAAACCAAGTCAAAGGCTCTGCTACTCTGGTGGAGTAAGTCTGTTCAGAGTACAGCAACGGAGGATTTTTAATTTCATGCCTGATGAAGTTACTTTTGTCGGATTCTTTTTGAATGAAACGTTTCCCCACGGGACTGATTATATTTAGAAGTTGACGTCGTCCAGTTTCTAGCAGTCACTTTTATGGTTCTTGGTAACTTAAAATATGTTTTTTTTTAAATTTTTATAGAAGAAAAATTTGTAGACTTATAATATTACGGTATGTTTATGAGTAGATAAATAATAATAAATATGATTTAAAAAATACTTATCTCTTAAATATAGAAGCAAAGTAAACTGAGGCCAAATGTGTTGATTAATAAAATGATATCCCTAAAAAGGTTCACTTCTTGCTCGCTTACAACATAACAAATTCAATTAAAAGACTACTTATTTTTATATACATTTTACTTCCAATTTTAGTTCTAGAATAAATTGTTTGATTGTGTATGATAGCATTGATTGTTTTCACTAAATTCTTATTCACAATGGCAGATGTGATTGTTTCCACATTTGTACTACCACACTGGATTATTTTCAGGGTGTTTGAGATAAACATTGCTCACGGTTTAAATGTAGTTTATAATCGGAGACGAGAAAATACATTTATTATCCATTATAAACCCCCATCTGAAGGGGGTTAGCAAAGCATCATTGACACTATATACCTTCTTATCATATGTTTCCTTGCCTCTCAAACAGATATCCGCTTGTCGTATTCCGGCCTTCACAGAGGAATCAGAAGCAGGTAAAACATCACCAATTTTACACAGGCTTGGGTTATAGGTTATAGCCATGTGACTTTCGTGTTGGGCCGTAGTGAAAGTGTGTTGCAACCAACGCAGATTCTAATCCCAGGTTGTTTGTTTATCACCATGAAAGATAAACGAAAACAGAATGGAGATTGTTTCTTAAATATTTCCGCATGTAACAGCTGAGAATAATAGGGAGAAGTGATTATGTGTCTAAAGCCGTGCTTAAACAGAAAAAGTTTAAATCCGGATGACGTGAATCAGATACCTACATCATTGGACTATAGTAGCGAGTAATCCAAAATGCTGACCTATGTAGGACTGGTGAGCTTAGCCTTAGCAATGATAGTAAACAGAAACCAACAGAACTTTCGAGAAGGAATCTGAGTGGCCTGACTAGCTATAAGGGAAGTAAACCGCGTGGTCGACAAATGCCTTCTTCAATGGACGATTCTGCCACCTCAGTCAACACAATCTTTCCATTATAATCAGGCTTGATGAAAGAGAAATCCGACAAGACGTACGTTTTCAGCAATATTTCGATTATTGACGGTTTAGAAGAAAGTCTTACGAATCTTTATAATGGTTTATCAATACCAAGTTGCCCATCCACTACAGAAGAATGAAAATAAGAGAAAGCAATTGGCATTAAATGATTAGGCAGCACAATTTTGCGCTCAACTCCCATGAAGGATGTGACAGCAAAGGATATCTTTTTATAGAATATGGGTGAATGGGCTCCCTCTCCTTAAAGCACGACTACAATGGCACTGAGCTCAAGATCAGGAGGTGACAGGAATTTACAGAAGTTCAATGAAGAAGAAAATTCGTCTCGTCTACTAAAAAACACAATATTATCCATGGATCTCGGAGTGTTATGTCACAAAGGAATATAATATTAAAACATTATCTATAGAATTGTGTGTTTTTGACAGACAAAAAAACGATATTTTAAACGTTGTATGGATGATATAAGTTCTCTCATGCAAGATCCGATTGTCATTAGGGCAAGTGCGCCAATGTGTTAAAGATTTACTATTGATTTACAATTTTTTTATTATTTATGTCTTAATAATTTTATTTATGTATTTCTCATTTAGGTTTTTTTGTTGTTTTCATAAATCTTAATTTAAACATTTTTTATGTATTACTTTATTTTTAAGCACATTTATGCGTAAAAGTACGTAGAAAGTTCTTGAAATTTTATTCAAAAAGGATGTAAATATAATTTGTTGCAAGTTAGCGGGAGCCACGCTGCTGCTTTGGGCGTCAGCTTCTGAATGTAATCCAGTCCCTTGAGGGAACGTTACAGACCAAAAGGATCAGATGAAAGTAACTTCATCAGGCGTGAAAGTTTAATACCATCATTGCAGCATATTAACAGGTTTACACTACCAACTGAGTGCTCTTGATTATTTGACCTCGTTTCGATATAAATTTACATCCAGTAACTATTCATAACTTTGAAATTCATTATGTAGCATAAATGTTATTTTATTTAGTTATAATTTTGATATTTTTTTCTGGTACATTATTTGGAAGAAAGGTATGGGTATATATTTTCACAGTAAAGCACATTTCTGCAGCAAAATTTATGCAGAAATTGAAAAATATATAACCAAGATAAAATGAGCCAGTGAGAGGAAAAGTGGTACAAGTCACTTTTTTATAGTTTTGAGATTCTGAAGGGTTTACTAAAAGGAGTACTATAAATCTATTTCATCATAATAGCTTTTTACTCTATGACAAAATTGGTTTACTCATATCCTGAATTTAATCATTTCATATATCAAAATATGTACTTAATGAATGCAATCGATTAGTAACAATTTGCAGTTTTTTTCAAAAATTGACTTGTACCACTTTTCCAAAACATATTTTCGGGTAAATAATTGTTTGACAATGTAAGAAACTGAAAGAACTCATTTATTTTGCCATTAGTTAGCTACAAAAACATTGAACAATGATAAGTTAGCCTATCCTTTAGTCCTTTTCATCATCGGATTCTGATTCACTGCAACGATCGATGATGGGGGTGTCGTCAATTCCTTCAGGCTGATTTCCAACTGTCAGGTCTGTGTAGAAACTATGGTGGATGGGAGGAATGAAGGCTAGGAGATCCCATCATGTCCTTCTTCTTCGCTGCTGTAACCGGATGAGGTGACGAGTACAGAGCTTCAGTTGTGATACTTGCGAGGGGATACCATTTCGCCTTCCTTTTTTGCTGGGGTGATGTCAAGACAATCAAAGGGAATGTCATCATTCAGTGTCTCCTTGTAAAAGATCTTGAAGGGTTGGTCCCTAACATACCTCAACCATTGGATACTTTAAACCAAGATACTTTGTGTTTATCTAACATTGGTTTTTCTTCTAGTAATTGATCTTTCGAGCGCCTGAGTGGGAATTAAAGTCTTCTCTCGGTTCATGATTTTAACCACAAAGGGCTTCTTCTTATTTGACTTTGTTATGGTATCGTACCAATCACGAGGAGAGAGTACATTGTTTTTTCCTTTAGAATACTTTTCTATAATGCCAAAATCTGCGTCATTAGGCAGAAATGAGTGGTCCCGCTGACCATAAATTTATGATCTACAGTCTGAATTTTTACAATTCTCTCTTGTTGAATAAACTGCATCATGGTGGAGAGAGCAAGCTTGATGTTGCGGTTTTGCCCGCCACAGCTATATCGCTGAACATTATTACATGACTAACATCATTGGAAACATTGTGACTTAAGTGCTCTGTAATACAAGAAGCAACCTCTTGAGATCCTCGGGAACCTTCAACTTCATCCAAACATACATGAAAGCTGAACTATCTGCTAGCTGATGACAGCCCAGATTGTACACATACATGTTTCCTTTTGTAGTATGCAATTGAAAATGTCAAATTTGGAAAAGCTAACGCCTTCTGAAGATCAAACGTAAATGAATAAACGTTGGAATTGTTCTTGGATTCTTCTTTCGCTGCGTCTAGTTTCTCCCTTGCAAGGTCTGCTTTTTCTCAAATGTATTTCCTTCATACGTTCAATATTTCTCTTTTCTTCTTCATCTTCAGCTATGGCTAGTTTTCATTTTGAACGTGTCACATTTCACACACGTATCCTTGTGAGGCTGATGAAAGTGCAAATTGAATTCAAAATTGAACACTTTTTCTGTACATTGACTCTGATAGAGGTTGTGTGTTCAAAGTATAGCAATGATTCTTGTACAGATTGTACATCTCTCTAATGTTAAGAGATTCTGGTAAATACTTGCGGTTCGGATTGTGACTTCTTGTATAATGTGATTCATACGAGGGAAATGAAAGAAATATGATCTCTGAGTATTTTCAGTCTACCTTCATCGGTTTTGTTAACAGAAACCTGCTTCCCCCCTTAAATCGCTACCCGGCTCTTTTCCATCTGTAACATTTTTGAGGGCTCTAGAAGCTCTTCCGTTTGAGATTTGAAATGTACCTAAAAAATACTGCTTGCACACTTTAACGTTTTTGGTAGGTAATTGTAAGTGGTACCTTACTGTTCGATTTTTTATTCCTCTAGAGCCATCTCTTATTCGATGAGTAATCGGTGTTTGACTGCTGGCAAAGTCCACAAATATAAGCATTTTGTGCTTGAAAACTGGCCATATCGTAAAAAATTCTGGAATAAAATCTTCCTTTTCTTCTTCGGCTACCAATTCATTGCATTTATTTCTGCAAGAAGGCTGACATGGTTCATTTACGAATATTTTTTGCGCCACCTTTTTGCCTTTTGCTGTGAAATACTCCTTCCCATAAGCACGTTTCATTTTCCGCTCTGTTTTTTTGTTAATATTCCTTTTAACGTTTTCTTGTTTTGGCATCAGCAACAACTGCGATATTGTGTTCTGTAACAAAACAAATTCTTTGTAGGCCAACAATAGTATTTCAACTAAAAGAAACAAAATATGTTAGTTTTCGAGCTATTATAGGTGGTTTGTCACGTACTTTATCTCATAGCTTTGGAATAGCTACACACTTTTGGGATAAACAGTTTTTCTAAAGATAAGATTTTAAATAGGCTACTCAAATAACCAATACAATGTTTAAAATTTGTGAGGCCTTTCGCCAGGTAGGCTGACATCTACGGACAACTCAAAATGTAAAACATTGTATTGGCTATTTGAGTAATTTTAAACCTTATCTTTTTATTATTACCAATACTACAGCACAATCTGCAATATAACAGTTTTTATGTTGATTAATGTATAAGAAGAGATAATAAAAAATAATTATGAAATATCCGCACCTGAATTTTCACTGACAGAAGAGATGTACTGTGGTATCGCTGCGCCTGCGTTTTCATGATCTAAAAAAATAAACTCAAATTAGGATTTGGCAGTATAATTGGATGGTAATTATATCCTAATATTGTATGGCCTATAGGCATCTGCCCAAAATCATGGGCCTATCTCATATGCAGAGATAGGCATAGGCATGGCCTATCTCTGCTTGTGTAAAACAACAGCCCACTAACTTAGTGATAGGCCCAAGCTAAGGTTAATTTTCTAACTTTGCTAGACAATTGGAATTCTCAATCCACTATAAATAATCTCTTTAAAGTACAATAATATTACAGGCCAAGTAATATTCAAAATACAATAAGTAGGCCTATTGCCTATTGAGGTTATAAAAAGTGAGGTTAGAGATAGATTAGAAAGCATAGTTACCTGTACTTTCAGCATCAGATGGAATGTATTCTGATCCTGAATCAAATAGAATTGAAGGAGTTGAATCTTCAGATTCACTTTCCATTACTGGTTTCGTTAAATAAACTATTTGAGCAAAAATTCAAAACTATCACTGTGTTAAGTCTGCAGAGGAAGCAAGAGCACATAACAAGACACACCACATGGAAAAAGTGAAGTAAGTCAAGCACCTTCATGGAAAAGTGGTATAAGTCAGACTTGTACCACTTTTGCTTTCAGTATTTCACCTATTCCGTTGGCCAATGATTATTCACTGCCATCTAAATCAGAAAAAAAAACAGGATTTGACTTGGATCACTTTTGCATGTGATAGAATGACTTACAAACAATATGTTTACACAAATAATCTCAAATTAAAAAAAAATTGACTTAGACCACTTTTTTTCTCACCGGCTCAAATGTAATTTTAAATGAAATTAAATTTATTTAAATATACATATACATAGCACTGTGCCTGTCTAATCAATTTATTTAGATTTAATGTAATATTTTAGTTTAATTAACAATTCCAGCTTTATATTATAACGTGGGAGTATCTGGGGAATAGGTCAAGAAGGATAACTGTAACGTAATCCTTTTTTAACCTACTCCTAAAACAAGGCGGCTATACAGATATTAAACCTGTTACAATCTTAATTAATTTTTTTCAAATATAAAATACCTCAAAGATGCTTTTGTAGGTTTCTAAGTCCACATCAAAGTTACAGAAATCACTCCTATATGAATTCTTTTAAGCACATAGAGCAAGAAATATAAGATGCAGAGATGTAGTGTTTTTGAAAAGACCTTAACATACCTGAAAGATCCTGGGGATTGCATACATGTATATGTTCATGATAATGGTCCGAGTAACATATATATTGTATGCAAGAGCACAATATACTGTATATGGCTTGTAGCAGGAGCTTGAGATTGAAATCTTTTTAACTTTCATCGTATATTAAAAGTATAGTTATAGTTGAAATCTCTAGTCTCCTTCATGTTTTCAGAAATGTATAAAATTATTTTGAGGCATGATATAAAAACAATTTCATTTCATTTTCATTTATTCATCTCATTTACATATAATACAAACATGTGAATAATAATATACAAGAGAAGGTACCCACATGGGCAAAAGCCTGTGTGTGAGAACCGAGTCCATCTTCACTCGAGACAATGAGACGCAAATAGTTGCAGTTTGCTTACTATGTCCATAAATATTACCATACATATATGTATGTGGCATGATAATAGACCAAGTAACGTCTTGAAGCAATAGCACAAGGTTAAAGTAGGGAAATTGTAAATTTAACAAATTTCTATATATTACCTGATATTTACTACTGGTGAACTTCAGTGTTCAACAAGACGCTTGTTTAGGAGTGTTTAGAAACATCATACGCAGTGACGAGAGGGAAGTAATATACCGAGATGTAGTTATCTCCCCTCTCACCCCACACGCGAGCGCGCACTTGTTTACATAACTGTTTTTTGTACATTTAAATGGTGTACTTGTTAACACCCATGACACTTCACAGTGAACCACACCATAAAAAAAATGAATTGTGCCCCCTTTTAAAATTATTTGTCATATAATTTATTTAATTTTACTTTTTGGGAAATAAATCACAAACATAGGAAAAACAAATTTAAAAAAATTAAAAAATATACAATTGTACATATGTATCAATATAGGATTGGGAGTACATCACATAACATAGTTTCATTAGAGGTACATTATCAATCAATATTTACTAGTAGTAAAAATTAAATTTGCTGATTCCAACTTTAATTCATAACATTTTTTATCTGACTTATAAACGTAAGCTCCTAGTCATATAATTATCCATATAAAAGCACTCTCTTGATCTGAAAAATTAATGTTCAATTAGTTTTGAAAGCGATTTCATATATAAGATTATTAAAAACCCGTTGACAATGTCCCTTTCCTTTGTTGAAAGAAATTCCGCTCCATGTGAGTACAAATGAATGATAACACAAATGTTTGTTCTATTTAAACACAAGGCCAAATTTAAAAAAAAGTTCTATATCTCTGAGGTAGACAAAGCAAGGGTATTTTTAAATTTAGAGAGCAGGTAGAACTAAACGAAATCTTTGTGGTTGTAATTTGATTTTGCGCGTGATAGGAAAGTGGTAGCACGATCTAAGATTTCTCCAGTCACCATAATTATATTTAGTAAAATACGTTAAAGCACGTATTAATTTTTAAGGAACAATGTAATTTTAATCTTGGTGTTACATTATGATGAGACATTAACAACAATTATGCATTATAAAACATTTTTTTGTCTATTTGTTAGCCCATGTCAAATTTAGTGACTATAGTTTCGCACTTATATATTTAACATTTGGAATTGAAAATTTACAGCAGTTATAGGAATCATAGGAATATAAATAAAATAACAGGTTATAGAAGAATACAACATTATGTTTATCTGCATTTCTTTGTTATTTGTCTGACTTCATAAATCAAAAATATTTCCCTTAAAATGTAATTGTGTAAAAATACAATTGTGTATTAATGAAAATATCTCTATAATTTCTATTGTTTCTTCTAGGAGAATAGCTGACGTAATGTAATAAACAATCCCAGGTTAGAATCCTAAAGAGTAGAGGAGGTTTTTTAGTGAGTAAACCGGTTTTTAGGGGAGTCGCATACTACAGGCTGGCACCTGCGTGCGTAATTGCATTTTTCCTGCCTCTCGCTAAAAAAAAGAAAAGAAAAACAAAACAAGGAGAATGTTGGTATATTAATATTGCTACATGCAGATGATTTGTTTAAAAACAGTAAATGATATTCTGTCAGTTATTAACAATTCATTCATTTTATTTTTTTATAACAAAAAAATATTTTGATGTTGTGTAAGGTCCGATTTTACGTATTACCTCTACGTGACCAGTGGAAGTGTTGCTAATCGTTATATTATTATTAACGTAACAATAAACTGTGTTTAACTCAGCATGCATTACATATATTGCAAAAGGACATCACAAGGTCAATTAGCATTGGTTAGATAAGCCACTGATTAGTTGAAAGACGAATTAGTTATAGAGTTGAAATAGCACTTAATTAAATTGTAATTGATTGAAATAAAATGTCTTTGAAGATAATTAGATCGATCAGGTAAGGAAGTTGTTAAAAATTGCTCAATAAATTTTACTATATTTTTCAATGAGCGAATTGAATAGTGAAATAAATAAGGGCAATAATGGACATTGGTCATAAACATACTATTACAGATTTTATGGAGACTTTTACCTTGTATTATATTTACTACATATAATTTTTACTATCACACAGGCATCTTTTTATTTAAATACTATACATTCAAATTTTGATTTTCCTAACTAATTTACAAATAAATAATAAAAGAGTTATAATACACGTACATTATTGTTCCATTCATTTCGGTTAAGGTTTATCAATAGAAGAAATAAGGTAGTTAGCTTAGTAAGGTTTTGATTCAATGCGAATGTTGAGTTTAGCTCCATTTCATCTTCCTCCTTGATGAGCGTCTGAATCTGAAAATTGACTAAGCGCAAGGTGAAAAGAAGATGGAGAGAAAGTTTAGATACAATAAATATAGAGACTAGTTTTTTGAAAATTAGATTTACCTAGTTTGAGACTAATATTGCACCAAACCTTTGAAAGTAAATGGAAAATATAAATGTTGCGTAAAAATAGTTATGATGAAAGTAGAGAATCGTTACTAATATTTTTTTTTTTTTTTTTGGATGATCGTCCTTCACCTGATACCTTGTTTACCTGTACGAGTATTAGGAGCATGGCCAATGCCAAAATTGTATGTGAGAGAGAGAGACAGAGAGAGAGAGAGAGAGAGAGAGAGAGAGAGAGAGAGAGAGAGAGAGAGAGAGAGAGAGAGAGAGAGGGAGAGAGAGAGAGAGAGAGAGAGAGAGAGAGAGAGAGAGAGAGAGAAGAGAGAGAGAGAGATTTTACACACAGTTGTACTGTATCACAACTGTAATTTTACATAATTGCATGTGACATAATTTAAAAGACCTGTTTTCTTCTTGTATCATAAAACAATCTTACAAACAGGCAACATGACCGTAAGTTCTAATCTAAACTCCTAAGATTAAATTATAGTATATAAATATACCACATTTATTGAAATATTAAATCTTATTCGTTCAGGTGTATATTGGATCGCTGTAAATTAGTTACAAACGCCTAAATTCTACTTTTTTTGCCAATCCCCTTCTCGCTCCAGGACGAGTAGTATCTGATCAGACAATCAGGCCTGGAAGCAAGGAGGTGGTCAAATGTATCAATGATACATGTATGAGCCCGATACATCGCAGCCTGGATGTGGCCCTGCTAATTACGTCCACCATAATATATTGTAGGTCTCGCATCCTTCCACTATCACTTGATGTATAACTACGTACCAGTGTACTAATAAGTACTCTTACTTGGCTGTTGGCATTTTAAAAATGAGATATATATATATATATAAATTTATCAAAGTAATATATATATATATATATATATCATACATATATTGACCCACGAATAGCTTCAAACGTTTGATTTTATATTACTTACCCATTTATGCACCAAAAACATTTTGAAACTCTTCACAATAATTATTACAGTATGTTTTAAAGATATTCTGTGAAAATTAAAACTTCCTAACAATTTCAATAACAAAATTATGACATATTGAAAATTTTACCATTTTGCTTCCTATAAAAATTAATTTCTTGATTTATCTGATTGATTACTGCGTTTGCAGTTTTTTAAACGGTCTTGAAATTTTCAGTGCACACAAAACTCTGTTTGTTGAATTTGCTCGGTGTTTACAAAATTATTCAACGCATTGCACACTTGGTGATCAACGACAATCAGTAGTCACTAAACATAACACTTGAAACGCTCGGTGGTCACAGCACACTGTGATTAAATGTATACATGTTCATAAAAAACAACGCTTTTTTCCTCGAATTGTTTCACAGCACTCACATATTGGAACCCTCCATACTAACAAAAAACAACGTTTAAATTTCTTGTTGTCCATACTACCCAGCACATTTATCGATCGATGCTTACAACATTCAACGCGTGCGTTTCTCGGTACCACACAAGATTTAACGGATGGAATTCTCAGTACTCACAACAACTAACAGTCGGTGCTCATAAAGTACAAATCTTTGTATTCTTCGGTTTGAAAACATTCAGGTGCTTAAAATATTCAGTGACTAAAACATTCAATGGTAGGAGCGATCGTGCTTTACAAACATTCTATTATTATAAAACCTCGGTGTTCACCACAACTATCGCATATGCAACAATTGGTACTCACAGAAATCAACTCTCGTTGTTCACAAATACTTACATTTCGTAAACACTTTAACTTAGCAGTTTTGAAGATCGTAACTTTCAACGTTTGGTATTTTAAAATTAATAAATACATGAAAGTTTTCCTTTGTACGTAGCTACCTACGTTGCGATTTACTGTTTGGCTTTATAATTTCCAATGTAACCCTGTAAATTCTTTTGGCATGCTATGGATGTATGTTTCATTCCCACGTCACGCTTGATTGCTCTGTAGCCCCTAGGGGTGGGAAAAACGTAGCCATTTTGATGTCAGAGCCTCAGATTCAGTTGCTATCTAGGCGTGCTAGAGAGAGGTTTACTGTCGCCTCACAGCATGGGAGACAAATAAAAAGGCAGTAGTGGGACTGACCGACAGAAGTGGCTCTTCTTACAATGGGCTGGGAATAAAATCAAACACACACTAAAATATATGGTAAAATATTTTAAAATAAATAATTGAACTACTAATTTATTTATTTATGTATCCTACGCAATTTGCGTAAAACTTACTATATCATTTAATAACATTATTAAAAGCTCATTGACTTCTAAATTCAATTTCAGCACAGTCAACAATTATTTTTTTCGTCCTGGCAAGATTAAAAGAAGATTAATAATAAATTGAATGGATCTATAATTGTAACCTAACAAAGCCATATTGTAATTTAATTCTGAATGAAAATAAGTCTTTAACAAGTTTTTTTTAATAACTTAAACACTACAATGTCAAGCCATAATAGACGTAGTACAAATATAATATGGAAAATCAATAGATTCTCTTTTTACAAGATATTTGGCAAAATCCATAATAATGACAATGAAAATGAAGTAATTATTTCTAAAATACAAGACTGTAGTGAAAATTGTAAAAACTAATACAAACGATAATGATGAAAACGTATACATATGTAGTATTAGTTTACTATTTATAAGCCAATGATTATTGCAATATATGAAATATAAAAACTATAAAAAAATAATGTATAATACCAATTAAAAATATAAAGGACTTAGAGTTAATATTATTTTAAATTATAAAAATTACCATTTAATAATAATTAGGTAACGTCTCATAATATTTTATAATATACAAAATAACCGTTACATAATATTTAGGTAACGTGACTTTTCAATACATATATATATATATATATATATATTCATAGCCCATTATAAGAAGTAGTCACTTTTGTCGGTCAGTCTCGCTATTACCTTTTCATTCTTTTTCTAACATGTAATTATAAGTAATAGACTTAATTTAGTGTTACATTTAATAATAGCTATCAAAATGAAATGGTAGGAAAAATAAAAACACCAAACAGTTCAGATGTAGTAAAAACGAAACGTATGTTAAACTTCCTGCAACATTAATTATTCGCGTATCGCACTGGAAATCTCATTAATTATTCGTAACTGATTGGTTTTACGTATCGAATGTAGCAAATATATATTACGCTATAAGCGGATAATAGAAACGGAAGTAATAACAGAATCTACGATAAAGAATAATGTTGTTTAATGTTATCATACACTTAGTATTTTGTAATAAGCTAAATAATTTGGGAAAATAATCATAATAATTAGAATTTGCTGTTAGTAGGTATTCATATTGTTTAATGATACTTCATAGACTTTATCAACAACTAAATAAATTTAAAGCAGAGCTTTTTACATCCATAGTTCTTTGCTTTTAGCTAAGAATTATTTAATTTTACGACCAATCCTTTATTTCGGTTAAAACATTTCAACCGGCATATCCTTAACTTCCTATACACATATCAGTTATATAGTACATTTAGCAGTGGAAAGTGCAGTTGGAGGTAATATAGATATAGACTTTTTTTACTTTCAAGTATAAACATAACTCATTTATTCCAGTTTTTTTAATTAAATTGAAAAATGCACCCAATACTACGATCTTAATTAGGTTATGAGAGTTATGGTGGAGCTAATTCAGGCATCAGTCCTGTTAAATCTAGCAAAGCTGTGCTTTCAAATAGTTTTAAAGCGATCTACTACGGCATAATCTGTTCATATTTTGCGTATGGAGCAAGCCTATAAACTAGGGAGATTAAAGGGAGCTGGGGTTATTCACATGCCTTACCTTTATATTCTTGAGGTGATTGTGCAATGGAGATTTAGTTGTTCCTTGATTCGCGGCGGGACACCCATCAATGTAAAACAAGAGGCAGGAAGAGATTTCCAATTCACCAACTTTGAATGACTTTTATTTCAAAATCTGCTGCAACAATATAAACTATTTGAAAGTATAAAAAGGCTTAAAGCAATATTCATTAAAAACATCTGAGAAACCTGTAAGTTTCCAATGCGTTTTTACACTCTTGATGAATTCAGTGTTAAATGAGATATTTTAAGTGCTGGATATTAAGTCAGTGTGAATGTGTCTGAAGAAGGTTTCAACATTTCTAAGTAGTCTGAATCTGTTTGAATTTCTCAATAGTTACTATTGAACTATTGAATATTATCCACTGATTGTGGATAAAATGAATATTATACATATAATGCAATAACAGGATTATTAATCTTATAATTTATTAAATCATAAACACTAGTAAGCGCGATGGCAATCATAGGCTGTGGTGACGAACTTTTGTTATGAGCTACTGTATGTAAACTATAGTGTACTATATAATGAGTGTAATTATTAACTAACATCTAACTTGAAACAGTATGTTTTTAATTACATTACAAAAAAAGTGCTGACTTAAATTTGTGCTGTTTGTTGTAACTTCCTGGATTTTATTTAAGATATCTGCCACATTTTTAGCTACCTTTAGACTGCTTCTAAGCGTATAAATCGAACTACAGCTAAATGGATAGGACCGCATCCGTCGTTTAATACAGTAAAATTAAATGTATGGTGTTCTATTGATTCATTAACGTTCCATTCAGATTAGAATTATATAGTAATTTTAAAATAGCTAGACTGCTTACAGGCCTTCTTCATTAATAAACTCTGTTTCGATGCCCATGCTTATTAATATTTCTATGGGATTGTTATGTTTGTTAGATATATTTAAACAATTTTAATTTTTAATGTCATAACAATTTAGAGTTAGTTTGTTCATTGGACCAATACTAAATTGGTCTTAGTTGATTGATACTACAAATTAGTGATGACACTGTAAGTAGGGATCAACAATGAAGAGAGTTATGCGAGAGAGAAAAGGAAGGGGAAAGGTGTTTCCGGTCCGGCGGCGGTTTATGCGTTTAACATTGCGGTTGTTTCCGTAAATGATTGTAGTTTTGGTTCTCACGTTAGTATACCTCGCTGGCTGGAGTCAATTTTCAGTATTTAGAGGTGCTGTGTCAAGAAATCACGGATTGTGCAACCACCAGTAAGAGCCTAATCGATCTCTAGGATGACGATAATACTTACTGGATTAGATAATTTATTTATTTAACAATGTTGCATAAACACATCCTAAATCCGAAAAAATGTGAAGAACAATATTGCAGTTTTTTGGTTTCGTACACTAAAGTAATACATTGTATAATAAAATCAGATTATTTCCTCACAGGAATTGTACATGTTCAAAATTTAGATCTAATACTTATGCAAGATGGACAGTTAATACTTAACAAAAAAGAAACCTTGCACCTCTTTTATTTCCAAAGTCGAAATTCTCTAAAAGAATAAGTAAAACTAACTGTTACAACTTATTTGTATTAAAATAATAAGCAATTCTGCAACTTAAAACTACTTACAACTGTTATAGTTGTAGGTATTCTTTTTAGTTAGAATAAATGTACAGTATAAAATGATCGTTTATGTTTTAATGTGGTGAAATTTAATCGTGGAATACAAATTAATCATTATTTATCCTCCTAATGAGCTATTTGGACGTAAATACGAAACTTTCATTGGGATGTAATTAAATAAACCGCTTGGCCACAACACGTTAATTATTTAGGCTGTCGAGTTTTAAATCGTATAATAGTCAGTATTGCGCTTCATGGTATTTATTACGCTAATATATTTTGGAGATGCTTAAAACATCACTATCCGAATATGAGATGGCATGTGATCTGTCTACAATAGCCCTTTCATTTATGGCAATATTATTCGAGACTTTTAGTGATTACAAGTAGTTTTACACGGTTCATTTCACCGAATACTCATAGAAATTAAGTTAAAGGTATTCGACGTACTATACGAGTACCTTGATTTACTTCATACAAAGTGAAATTTCTATAGTTTTATAACGTAGCTGTAAACCACACCACTTATTATGCATATATACACAAATAATACGTTTATTTACAAATATACTTATTATTATATTTTCTTGTTGCTATCATAGTTATCCATAAGACCATTGTAACAACATTCACTAAAAGGAAGCTAAAATCATTGATTGACTTGCCACTCATCATCGAACTAAATGTTGCTTACGTATATAGAACTTAAGCTTATTTCAAAATCCCAAACGTATTGATAATTCCTTTCTTTTGTTGGGGCAGGCAGACAGTCTGGACTAACACATTTAAATCCCTTCGCTAACGATCAGGAGTAGATATGAATATGAGGGTTCTAGCGCACTTTTTGGAGTAAACAGAAAATCAATGTAAAATACTGTCCATTGAACCATAAACAAATCTGAGAAATCACGAATGTAAAATAACCGAATCTATAGCTGTTTTACTGTTTAATGTTTGCTTCTACATTTATAAGCTGTTTTAATGAAAAAATTCTGAAATCTCAATGAAAAATCTATAAACGGAAATAATGAAATTTGCTAACATTCGCTCAACAGAAAATAAGACGATTTTTACTGAATTTCTTTAATATCGTTCTTAATCACATCATAGGCTAAAAATTTCTCAGAAACCACAACAACATAACAAATCGCGTTTGTAACAGCATTTTGAAAATCCATATTGATAATTATATCGTTCTTTGAACTAGAAATATTTGTCAAACTCTTTGTTGTATCAATGACATAAATGGGTCTATTTGCTATAAATTCTTTGGGGTTGTAATACATTTCCATATTTTTTGTAGTAAACTTTCTTAAAATCTTGATACATCTGATACATGATTCTGAAAAGACCTCCGGAAATGTTTAAATTTTGTAATTCATCTGGATAATAAGAACCGTTCAATTTTACTCTGATATTTTTTACATCCAAACTATCAAACTTTGAAGGATTTTTTTCTTGATTATTCTGTCTATCTGTTTGAAAACCGATGATAACGAACTTGGGATTGAAGATATTTCTATAAATATTTGTGATATCGAACGAATAAGTTGTTCCGGAAATACCTTTTTGCTCAATACATTGCCAATCTAGAAAATTAAACGTGATGTTTTGAGATTTTATAATTTCATCAATCAACTGAATTTTACTCGTGGTTTTGTAATCAAACATCGGAACTCTAATGAAAAACTCGTTAATTGTAATTTTGCCATCAACAGGCATAACATTTCCAGTTGCAGTCTTCAGAATCACATCATCGTCTTCTGCTCTTATAAAACTTAGATAAAATCCTCCTTTATAGATCGGAATAGTAACATTTTCAAAAAATCCTAAGCCGAAATGTGCTAAATCACCGACCGCTTCAAATTGTCCAAATTTAAAAGTTGATTCAAAACTGTTTGAAAATACATCACTTTTGGAATAACAAATAGTTCCTTTAATTGTGCTTAATTGGCCACAGTTTTCGACTTCTTCTATCAATTTATTGTGTTTTCTTACTTCAATCTTAGAAAATAAAAACGGTATAAAATTATCGATTAATCTAACATTATCAGTTCCAAGATATGCTTGACCATCTTGTTTTGTTAAAGTTCCAGAAATATAAAACTGGAAGTTAGACGAGCAAAAGTTATCTCCAAAATCAATATTAAACTCAGTTCTTTTATTCGGTTCATTCAAATGTTGTTTACTAATTGGATAGAAATTTTTAAACTCCGCCCTTTCAATATCACTAGCATATTTTCTGTAGTCCGCCATTTAATAAGAGAAAATTTAGAAATTTTAAACATCATGTATAAGAAAGATATCATTTTTCATCGATCTAATGTACGTTTTTATAAGAAAAGATATAAATTTTAGTCATTTTTTAATGATCTACTTCGTCATATTTCAGGATTCTCTTCCTTAAATTTTGAGATCTCGGTCACATATTTCAATAAAAATCTGCACAGGATAGTAACCGCTATCTATAATATTGTTCCAATCAACTGTATCTTTATTTTCATCCAAAAACTTTATACTCAAGTGTTGATAGAGACAAAGAACAGACATATGATCTTTTAATTGATAATGTATATTTTCTTGAATGAACTCTGGGGACAGATTTTGATATTTAGCAATGTTATACCAATTCAATTTGTTTACGTATAATCTCATCATATCTTCGGATAATTCATATTTTTGAGAAATATCATCCCAATGTTCTTTTTTCAAATCTCTTTCGTGTTGCATTATAAAAAGATCGAAAGCACTGTAATGTCCCGCCATCTCTATTTATTAAGAAAAAATTTCAAGTTTTTATAAATTGGCTCTTTTTAGCGTTACATTCAGCACATTTTCCAGAAACTCTTTTAAGTCCATTGATGTTTGCATAGTATTTTATATCATTTGTTTCAGTTTTTTGCCTTACACCTCACACAGTATATGAGCGCCATTTATAAAAGAAAAATTTAAATTGAGTCATCGTAACCACCTAATCCATTAAATCTGATGTCGATGGCTCTAAAACTTATAACAACATCTTCTTTAAATTTATTAAAGTTTTCTTCTAATTTTTGAAATTTGTCAGCATAAGAATCATTGTATTCAACAAATTTATGACCAATATTCTCAAAAGTTTTCGTAGCATCTAAACTAAACTTATCAAAAGACTCTTTAAAATTTAGTAAGTTTTTTCATTAATTTCCCCAACATCGTCTACTGATCTTCTATTTCTGGCTTCTAACTTGTCATAGACTTCTGTTGTAAAATCTTTAACATGCTGTTTATGATTCTCATAATTTTTGTTTTAGTTCATTAAACATTTTAATAGGATCTTCTAATTGAATCATTACAACAACATCAAATGGATTAATTCCTTTACTAACACCGCTAATTCTTTTTCCTTTAAAATCTAAGGCATTTTTTAACATTCGGATCATGTAAATCAACAATATCGATGTTTTCTGATAATTTTAGAGGTTTTAAAATTTGTTCTTTAACAACAACATCATGTTTGTCAATACCAGGTCGAACACCGACAATTCTTTTCTTATTAGCCAAACTAACATAATTCTTTTCAACTTTGATTGCTTCAGTAATTTCATCAGCTTTTTCGATGTGAGACATTAAATTGGTAAATAATTTTTTTTACACCATCATCAACTTCTTTTTCCAATGTTTTTATTTTATCAGCAACTTCATTTGAACTCATGAAATTTGCAAGTTTGTTATCATATTCTGCTCTAAAATCTTCAATCTCGACAGCAAACATATCTGAATCTGGAAGGTTTTGTAATACATTTTCTAACTTGTTATCAAACTCATTTCTCAAACTATCAAAATTCAAACTATTATCTACATTTTGAATACTTTCGATTTGTGTTCCAAACACGTCCAAAAATATTTCGTGAATCCATATTTATTAAGCAATAATTTGTTGACAACGTCTTTAAAATCTTTACCATTACTCAGTTCATTCAAAACAAAAAACACATAAATGACCACAAATTGGGGGATCTTTATAGTCTTGAATCTGAGAATCATTGTAGTAGACGCTTGATTTTTTCAAATATTTAATCAATTCTATAGGTGGTTTGTCCTCAATTCTTCCATACGAATCAAAATAACATGCATTCTTATCATTTTTTATAATAACAAATCCAATGCGTTCCACTTCCCATAATCGAGTCTAAATTCACAATTCCACATTCAAATTTCTTAACTTTTTCAGGTAATGTATCTCTCATGAAGATTCCTCTAAAATGTTTAATATTTTTTGCAGATTTCTTCCAATTCCCCGAATGTTAAGGGTTCAAATTTTTTTTTCCGATGTTTGATTTCACGTAATTCAAAGTTTTTTCATCTAATCCAGATCCTGTAACATCTTCCAACTCTTTATCTAACCAATTTAAAATGTTTCGAACAATAGGAATCACATCCTTTTTAACGATTGGAGCAGCTTTACGAACATAAGGAACAACATTTTTAACAACTGGAATATTTTCTCCAAAATCTAATAAATCTTTCAAAAGTCCACCATTTTTAAGTTCTTTCAACTGATTATAAGAAAATTCTATTCTGGTTCCTTTATTGTTTTTCTTATGTTTTTCGAGTTTATTGTATTGTCCTATGTGTTAAAAATATCTTATCTTCGCCATTTTTTAGTTGATCTATTTTAAATTGAATACTAACGGGTATTTTCTTCTTAAAAGCGGATTTTATTTTTTCTTTCTGATTTTTGCTGAAGTTTACGTTCACCTCCATTTATATAGTTTAAAATTTCAAGTTCTCTTCGATTCCCATTCCTAGTTTTCTCTTCAAAAACATTGCTCCAGCTGTTGGAAGCGCAACAAAATCTTTCACCTAAACTAGCATCTTTTGATAAAAATCTATCCATTGCCTTATCTTGCAAAACTTTATCTGATATATGTCTGGAATTTGTGTCTCTATGTTTTGCATAAAAAATATCGTGTTCCATAGCAGCTTGATCTAATTTATTTTATACCAGGATCTCCTCTTTTTAGTCTTTTTTCGAGTTTTGTGCCAGGCCCCAGATACTGATAAGTTGGTACGTGTAATTCAAAAGGTAAATTGTTGATAAAATCATTCAAAAGTCCGCTGCCGCTCAATCATAGATGAACTTATTGCCGGCAAAACTCGTTTTAAATATTTAATTCCATCAGGTTTTTCAATCATTTCGTCAAGTTTGTTCGAAATAAAATCTTTAATCGCTTTCTTTTCGTTCAAAAAATTGTTGTTTCCAGCCTTTTCTTGAGCATAAATATAATTAATAATTCCATCGAGTTTTGTCAAATCGTCGATATATCTGTATTCAATCTTATTATCACTGTATTTTCTCACACCTGATCCTTCGATTCTTTTTCCCAAATTGGTTTAATCAAATTGAGATATTTTTTACCTTTACTTGAGTTTGGTTTCTTAGTAGATGGATCATTATTTTTGTAAATTGAATCAGATTTTCCATAAAATTTCAGTATACTTTTTCAAGTCTTCTTCAGAATATAAACCGTCTTTTGGAACATCAGTGCCTGTTAATAATCTCCATAAACCTTGAGTTCCTTCATATGTTTTTTCATTAATAACTATGTCATTATGCTCAAAATTCACGGGCAAATTTCCAATCATAAAACTTTTCTTTTTTCTGTCCCAATACAAACCAAATTTATCATCCTTTGCTCTAGGAAGAAATTTTTTACCAATTTCACCAATTATTATATCCGTTGTTCCAGGACTTATTGGTTCAACTATGGTAGAGTCTTCAATGATTCGAGGTCTAAATGGTGTTGAAGATGGTAATTTTGGCAATTCAAACTCTTCTACTTCAGATTCTGGAATCGAAATATCGGCAAATTGTCGTACAACTGGAACCAAATTCATTAAATTTTGATTATCGCTTAAAACATTTTCAATTTTGCCCTCAACATTTTTTATTGCAGAAGTTACAGGTTGATTCATTTTTCGAATAAGTTCTTGTTCTTCTTCATCCATTCGAATCTGTTCTTTAAATTCTTTGATTAATTTCTTTTCGATTTGATCAAGTTTTTTCGCTTCTTCAGAAGTTACGTTCGCCATTTATTTAGGAAAATTTTGAAACGTAAACGTGGAACGTAAAAATGTAAACGTGGAACGTAAAACGTGAATGTGGAACGTAAAAAAACGTGAACGTGGAACGTAAAACGTGAACGTGGAACGTAAAAACGTGAACGTGGAACGTAAAAACGTGAACGTGGAACGTAAAACGTGAACGTGGAACGTAAAAACGTGAACGTGGAACGTGGAAACGTGAACACGAAACGTGAAAACGAGAACACGAAACGTGAACACGGAACGTGGAACGTAAAACGTGAACGTGGAACGTGGAACGTAAAAACGTGAACGTGGAACGTGGAAACGTTAAACACGAAACGTGAAAACGAGAACACGAAACGTGAACACGGAACGTAAAACGTGAACGTGGAACGTGGAAACGTGAACACGAAACGAGAACACGGAACGTAAAACGTGAACGTGGAACGTGGAAACGTGAACACGAAACGAGAACACGAAACGTGGAACGTAAAACGTGAACGTGAAACATGAACGTGAAACATGAACGTGAAACATGAACGTGAACGTGGAACGTGGAACGTGAACGTAAAAACATGAAAACAACTAGATTATCACACGTTTATATTGGAAAATTTATTCAAATATTTGCCATTTTTAGGCTTCAAAGTTAGATTAATAGTTAAAAATCCGTAGTCTTCCTTCCAAATTTTATCACATAACTCAATAAAGTGGTTAAAACTCATATCAGATCCCACATAATTGTTATAAATCTTTCTCGAATAGTGATCATCTTGCTTAAAAATACACAACATATTCAGGTTATTTCTTATAACTTGTTTATCAACCTTTGAAAAGCATTGGGAAAGATAGATACAAGATATGTTTTTGTGACGAGACATTACGAAATATTCCTTAATAACGTCCTGATTTTCCAAAATACAATCATCAAAAACGATTAACGAATTGGGTTTACATTCGCTTAACGGAACTATGTCCTCAGAAGCATTATAAAAATGTGATATTTTTTTGTTTAAGTTTTTCTCAATATTTTCAAATCTTTCTTGTAATTTTTTATAGGCGTCTTGTTCTAAAGATTTACTAAAGACGTACAAATTGGAATAAGGAATCAACCTATTGTAGATGAAATTCAATAATAAAGTTGTTTTTTCCACATCCACTTGAACCAACAATTAACAATCTGATTGGTTGATCTTTCTTATTTTCTTCAAACGTTTGAAGTTTTATCTGATCTTTTTGCTTTAAAAATTTCTCCATTTAAATAGAAGATTTTCATCTTGAAGCAACGCTTGCGAAAATGAAGCTGTTCAAGTTGACTTCAGAAAGCTCTAAATTAGTTTTAAACTTGGAACATCCTATACACTTAGAGGAAGAATCAAATTATTTTATCGGTTTAAGCGGTTTTTTATTCTGACAATTTTGTAATAAATATTAGTGAAAGTTCTCCTTATTGCATAGGATTTAGTGAGAAGAACATAACAAAATACTATGGTTTAAACAAAGGATATTATACTTTCGATCAAATAAAAAATTCCCTTAAAAATTATCTGAAAAACATTCAAACAATCAGATAAATCTTTAAACTTTGACGAAAACAAGTTTGAAATGCAAAAAAAATTATCTCTCTAATAAAATTCAAATAAAATCACCAGTAAGAATAATGTTTTCAGCAATTATTGTAGATTTGTTAGGGTTTGTTCAAGAAACTATTGAGCCAAATCAGGTATATTTAGGAAATAAAACGCCAAAATTTAGACCGTTCGATGTAATTGAAGTGCACTGCAATCTCGTTGAACCTAGTTTTTGAAAATCATACCGAACATTTACACAAAGAATCTGAAATTTTGTACACTTTTTTCCCAAATGTTGCTTATGGATCGAAAATCAGTGAAAAACCGAATGAAATCGATTATATTCCAATTAAAAAAAATATTAAAAGAATTCAAAAAATCGTTCTAACTATACAAGACTCTGAGGGAAATTTATTAAATAATGAGAGTAAAACAACAATAAATTTAAGATTGTCGAAAGAATGATGAATCAAGGGGGGAACGAATCGTTCTTACCTTCAAATTTTCAAGAAAAGACTAGAAGATATACATTTTCAAGGGTATCGAATCGCGACTCTTACAAAAATTACATCCAGACACTATTTTCGACCTTTAAACTCAAAATAAAAATTACTAGTTAAATTTCTTTTCTATCTAAATGGAGTCAGTTGTAGACCTACTCAATAATCAACTTAGATTTAAAAGCAAACATATCTTTACGATTGTTGACGAAAACTATGTGATCTGGTTTAAGGCTAAAGACGTAGCAAAAATTCTAGAATATGAAAATACTATGCAAACGATCAGAATAAACGTTGACGAAGATGATAAAAACTTCTATTTTAATCTAAATATAAGGGGGGCTATAAATAGCTTACCTTCAAACTTCCAAAATAACACTGTTTTCGTTAATGAATCTGGACTTTATTCTTTAATTTTGAGATCGCATAAACCAGAAGCGAAATTGTTTAAAAATTGGGTTACGAAAGAAGTATTACCTTCCATTAGAAAATATGGTGAGTACAAACTTGAAAACAAGATTAAATATTTAGAGGACGAAGTTAAACACTTGCAAATTAAAGATGAAATCAAAACGGAAATAATCGCTAAACAAAGTGTAAAAATTGACTTGATGAAACCAGACCTTGTTTGTAAAGATTTTGATAAGAAAAAACACCATGTTTTTGTGTTAATTAAGAAGAATCACATGTGGGAATGGCCTTATTACGTTATCAGAGCTCAGAAACGAGAAATACCAAACCGATTAAAACATCTAAAAATAAATTATCCTGAATTAGAGATTTTGTTCATTGATGACGAACCAAATTCTATCAATCTGTATAACCAAATGAAAGAATCTTTGAATACCTTATACAACGGAAATCATTTTACCACAAATATGACAGAATCTCGA
Organism: Homalodisca vitripennis; assembly: GCF_021130785.1. Taxonomy (NCBI): domain Eukaryota; kingdom Metazoa; phylum Arthropoda; class Insecta; order Hemiptera; family Cicadellidae; genus Homalodisca; species Homalodisca vitripennis. The sequence goes on from NW_025778190.1 coordinate 24,611, forward strand.
CTGATTTATAGAATATCTAAATTACACGATGAAAATGTTAAACTCTCGAATTATGATATTTTGTTTTGTAAATGTCTTTTAAGATTATAGAATTGTTGAATTTCTCTTCCGCATACGCAATGAACTGGTCTAGCAAAGATTTCTTTAATACATTCTTTACAATATGCTTGTTTTTTATCTCTACTATAATGTTGATTGTTAAATTCAGAAATTTTTTTAACTATTTTACACCGTGTGCATTCTTTCTCTTCTAAAGTTAACGTTTCTATTTTATCGTACAATTCTTTTTTATATATTTTTTCACAAGCCTTACAATAAGCTTTCTTTCTATCTTTACTATAATGTCGATTGTAAAATTCAGAAATATTCTTAATTTCTTTACAAATGTGACACTCTTTCACTTCCAAAGTTAATTTTTCCATTTTATCGTATAATTCTCTTGCATATTTTTTTATGACAATCCTTACAATAATAGTATAATCCATCTTTTCTAAGCTTATCTTTATGAAATTCTTCAAAATCTTTAAATTCCTGACACTTTATACATTTCTTTTGAGACTCCATTTATATAGAAAAAATTATAGCTTTGACTTCTTCAATTCATATTCATAAAACTTTCCGGTTATTTCTTCATTATTTAAATCTTTTATACTATAAGTTACAGGATCTGTGTTATTAATTTGATAAATCACAAAGATTTCTCTTGACCAATTGTTCTTATATTTGTTCGAAAATGTTTGTTTTTTACTAACAATTCTTACATGATCATCGACTTTAAATTTAGTTTTCGTGTGAATTTTCAGGTGGAACATACTCGAAAACTGTCTCTAATAACTCTTTTTCTGCATCTTTATCTACGTCTTTAGGCTTCATTTTGATTGTGCTGTGAACAGTATCGTTATATTTCTTTACGATTTCTTGAAGAATATCGATCCATTTAAAGTTTTTATTAATCTCAAAAATTACTTTCATTCTCTCATTTTGAGTTCTGTTATATCTCTCTACAATACTTGATTTCTCTTCGTTTTCAGTATGATAAATCTTAATGTTGTATTTCCTCAAAACATCGTTAAATTCTTTATTTTTAAACTCTAAACCCTTATCTGTATGAAGTAGGTTAGGAGGTATGTGATTGATCCTTATAGCATCTTTTACTATATCTTCGAAAGCTTTTGAAACATCCTTGCCGTTTTTTTCTTTTGATAGCTCTTGACCAAGCATATTTTGAGAAAGTATCAATAACATTTAACATATACTTGAATCCATCATTTTGATCCGAATAGTTAGACATTATAACTAAATCTGCTGCCCATAAATCGTCAATTCCTAAAGTTATAATTTTTCTCTTTTTAAACTTTTTTCGTACCGGTGCATGAATTTCTCTAGCTTCAATCTCAATTTCTTCCTTATTCTTAGATTCTTTCTTTACTTGTTTTTCATAAGGATTCTTTATAAATTTACTCTTATTTGTCTTACATTTTGAACATTTTGCTGCAATTCTATACAATCCGTTTTGAGTTTGAACAATTTTAGAATCTATATTTTTCGTTTTTTTTTCTTGCATTTGTGGCAGTGAATCAAATCATCTTCCATTTACATGTCAAAGTTTCCAAGTTTATTTAAACTCATCTAATATATCAGATTTTGCTTCATTTTTATAGCCATAAGGTACTGTATCGATCTTATTTTCTAGGACAATTCTCTTATCATCTTTAGCGTTCAGTGCCAGCTTGTTTATGGTGATGGTATACAATTCATGTTTATAGCTTTTTATTACAGTCATCTCCCTAAATTCTTCTTTATCTTCGAACAAACATCTCTTCAAGTTTTCGATATTTATTGTTTTATTTACAACGCTTCTCTTAATTCCTTTACACCTAACTGGGTTTTTATCTAGATATTTGTACGAGTACATCTTAGACCTTAAACCACAAAATTCTTCTAAAACTTCGCTATTTAACTCATCTTTGAATTTCCCTATTACCTTCTTATTTTTAGTAGTGAAACATTCATGATCTTTTGGATAATCACTTGTATCAAAGTCATCTATATTTTCTTTAATAATTTTAAAAGGATCTCGTTTCAATTCTAGAAAATAACTGTCTGTATCCATGTAACACAGATTCAAATCTGGATCAAACTTCTTTAATTTGTTGTAATAAAACTCGTACATTAGCAATTTTGAGAGGTCGAGAACTGAAAATCCTATGTAGATTGGCTTGTTAAATTTTACTTTCTGTTTGTACATGTGACTCGCTATACAGTTGTCGTCAAAGATGTTAAAGCATTTGAAAATTTGTTTTCTTAGCTTGTTTCATTGAAAATTCTTCATTTCCTAGTCTAATATCACATCTATTTCGCACATTTTCTATAGATTTTCCAAAAACTGAGTTGTTCATTAACTTGTAAAAGTCCTTTTCAAAGTCGCTTGTAGCTTTGGTTCTCATATTTGTGTTGAAATCAATGTAATCTTTCATAAAAGGTTTCTGATCAAATGCGATAACTCTATTCACATGTTTCAAAATCATACCTTGTTCCAGATAGAATTTCAAATTTCTCGAATGAACAACGTATTCAGTTTTATCTAATAGAGTGGTGCACAACTTATTTTTAAAATGTTCTGGAGCAAGAGGTAAATCCTTGTGATGTTCGTGTAAATTTGTTGGATATTCTAGATCAACTTCAAGAATATATCCATAATCTTCGTCGCCGGTGAGTTCCAAAATTGTTTCTTTCCATTCTGCAGTTGTGTAAGTTTTTGGATCCATCCACTTGATATCGCTATATGGTAAACTTTGCATTAGGCCATACCCATAAAGGTTGTTTGCATCGACATAAAGTAAATAGTTTTCGGGCTTTGTCTTATCAAAATCTTTTAAGTATTTGTTATTTGCTTTCACATATCGTTTAATACATTGAGAAATGCCTCCGCGAATACCTTTTTCGATCATTAAATACATGTTATAATCGTTAATTAGCTGAAGCTCAATTTTCGTTAATTTTAACATAGCATCCCAAGCAAGACTAGGAGCAGTCAGATAGTGTGCTGGATCAAGCTTATAGCAATTCAAACAAATGTTTCTGAAATTTTCGAATATATCGGCAAGCAATAAAACATCTTGAATGTTATAGAGATCAGAGTAATTTCCTAGATTTTTCTCTTTTAATTTATTCCAAACAGCTAAATAATGTTGAAAATCTTCCTCAGATATGCTCTCATCTGTTAAAAGTGAATAGAAATCTTGAATTTTTAGCTCTTCTGTGTAATCAAGTTTTTCAATACTATCGATAAATTCATAGGGAAATATTCCTTTTCCAGACAATATTTTAAAAATCTCTTCTTCGTCATTTGGCTGTCTTTCTATAATTTCATTCAATATTCTTCCATCCTGTATAAAATGATTTGTATGTTTGAAGTCTTCTTTCTTTAAATTTTTCGCTAATTTTTCGATAGATGACGCCATGAATCTAAACGTGTCTACGAAAGAGAATTTTATGAACTTTCTAGGTTTGTCACCATCAAACTCATACCCGTATCCAGAATTTACAGAGTAATTTATATATCGTTCATCGGTGTTTGCAATCAAATCAACATTACCGTATTGTTTTTGCCAATTCTTTTATGTACAAATGCGTATCGTAATTAGACATATTGTGACAGAAAACGGGAATATTCTGAGGAAATTTCAAATTCAGATTACAAATTCTATGAGCTGCACCTCCAAATTTTCCAGTCAAATGACAGTGATCTCTGCATTTTTTGAATGCATCATAAGCAGAACTCCAATTATCTGGTAAAAAACCCTAAAGTTTTTTCAGTGTCTTGATACGATATTTCTTCACAAATGTGGCAAAGATTTGAATTTTGATACGAAATTTCTTTTTCGTCAGTCAATTTCATGGGCTTCATGTTCTTTGAATTATATTTTTTAGCTATGTACTTCGATAATTTATTGAGCTCTTCAAACAATTTTGTAGGAACGTTCGGCAACTCTTCTTCATTTTTGGCTCGATAACATATCGGTTTGTACATGCGATTGGTCACATTCGACACTAAATATAGAGTAAAACCATAAGGAATATGCTTCTGAATCTTGGTTGTGATAGATCTTTGTGGATTGTTCTTACATGTCGGAATTTTTTCTAATATGCTCTCAAAATCCATATAAATAACGTACGGATGGCTAAACTTCTTTTGATAATTAGTGAATTTAGTTGTTTGAACCAGGAAACGGCATAACTGGTTTACAAACTTCATGTTGCTTACAAATTTCTAAATGATCAGCTAAAGCGCTAGATTTGTAGAAATGGCTTAAACATCTTCTACAAAGAAATTTTTTATTTTTACACTTAGATAACTGAGAAAATACAAGTTTGTTTAAATCTGTTATCAAAACATAATGAGATTTTTTCATCTTGTTTTACATACAATAAATTGATTTCTAATTTGGCGTCATAAACTTCTGAAATTTGCAACGGAACAATATTGAGTTTTTCATCAAAACTATAGACATTTACAGACATTTTCGGATAATTATACTTTGCTTTACTGCTTCGTTTTTTCAAATAATTGTATATCTTTTAAAGACATAGGATAGTCGAACCCAGAAAATATTTCATCGTTCACGAATTTTTTGTATTGCTTTGCGCGTTCACAGTCTCTTTCGGGTTTTTCAATAGCACATCTGATTGAGTAAATAAAGCAAAAATCATCTTTATTTTTTATATTTACACAAGCTTTCTTTACCTTTATCTCTGGGGGTAAATCGATATATGATCCTGCGTTCATAAATTCGTGTTTATTAAGGCTCAAAACTAGTTGTTTGCATCTTTTAAATGTCCATCCTGAACCCCTATTTGGATGATTTGTCTGTTCTCGATGTGATAATTTATTAAATTGTTTAGAAATAAAGTCGTTTACGTCAAGTATTTCGTCTGCTTTTATAGTAAAATACATTGGGCAAATTTGCGTTTCACCGTTCACTAAAGTTCGTTCATATTCACATTCCAAAGAGATATATCCTTTACTGTTTTTCACAGTTTCTTGAAATTTTTCTATTAAACTCTTAATCTCTGGCCGCAAAATAGAAAGATATTTGTAAAGTGGCATGAAATTATCGTTTAAATTCGTTAAAATGTATTGCTTGAAAAGACCGTGTATAGACGATAAAACTTCTACATCAATGATATTTTCAGATTTGTGTTTATCAATTTCTTCGATCATTTCAGACTTTGTTTTATCATTAGTTTCGATAGCCAATTTTTCAGCGATTGAATTAATTTTTTCATCATTAAAATAGATTGAGATTTTTCTTTTCAACTTTGAAATTTCTCTTTAATTCTCGTAATTGTTCAATATTGAACATCTTTTCGTGATCGTCAATTTGATTTTCTTTGGCCCATTGTCTTAAATGATTCAATTCCTTGTAGTAAATGTCTTTGTTCTTTAAGTGAATCTTTGAGTTGTAATGTCGATCGAAGTTTCTTCTTAAAATTTTCTTTTTTGCAGAATGGACATGACATTTTGTCACCCGCCATTTATTAAGGAAAATTTTGAATGCTTCAATTTTCACTATTTAGTAAAAATATCTTTTTTATTAAGGAAAAATCAACTTTTATGGTTAAAATCCGCAATAATTCAGTAGATTTTAAGGATTTTTCAAAAAACTCTAGTGTTTGCACATTAAGATGCGCGATTTTGACCCTAAAAACCGTGTTTTTAGGGTCAAAACCCCGGGATTTTGTATTTAAAAAATGTTGATTTTCAATTTTGTTACTAAATTTTCTTCCTACTAAATAATGGAGCTACTAAAGGAGCTGAATGAAGTTGGTGAACTAAGATTCAAAGAGTATAAGAAATTAATGGAATTAGAAGAAAAAAAGAAATATAAGATTTTGAATTTGGAGAAACTGAAAGATAAATTTGGGATGACTATAATTGCCGAGTTAGAAGATTATAAAGTACACTTGCCGAACAGATTTTTGACTGTTTTGGATGAAAAAAAGATTAAAGAATTAAACAAAAATGAAAAATTACACTTGATTGTTACTGGAAAAAAGACTATTAAAAGATAAAGACTGTGTTACAATTAACTTCGTGGAGTAAAGATTTCGAAGATTTCTGGATTTTTTCATTAAAACAGCTTAAGAAATTAGAAGCCTACAATGAACAGTAAAACAGCTATAGATTCGGTTATTTTACATTCGTGATTTCTCAGATTTGTTTATGGTTCAATGGACAGTATTTTACATTGTTTTTTCTGTTTACTCCAAAAAGTGCGCTAGAACCCTCATATTCATATCTACTATCAGGTAACCATACTATATACAAATATATACATAAACTATTATATATATATATATATATATATATATATATATATATATATATATATATATATATATATATAAACTTATGCTAAGATTTGATCAAACAGATTAGGCTAAAGGTTAATTACAAAATATCGTGGCCGGGTAGTTTTCAACTAATATTTTCATGAATGCTTTATAGAAACCATGTTAACCGATAATATTACGTGTATAACTTTATTGGTACTCTACGACTAAAAAAGTTTACTACTCAGTAAACAATGAATGTCATTATAACTGCTGATTAATAAAATTGTCTCGAATATAGTATGAAATTAACTATGACGTAGGAATGAAATACAGTATGAACAATCAATTCTGGAAGAAATTAAATGAATTTTGTATAAAGCCTTGTGACTTCCATCATGTATACAATGAGAAAAATTTAAAACTCATATTTAGTTTGTTTAGCAGAAGCATGTATAGTTCTCACGGGTCTCAATATCGATTTTATACTTGTGTATTTCCCCTGTTGCAAAATGTTTCCCTTTTATTTCCAAACTTATATTGTCTGTTTAGATTTAATTGTTATATTTAAATTTTCAGATCTATCCATAGCTAAATTACTGTAAACTGAGTCACTAAAGCATTATTGTAACAAACAGTTTGTAATTCAGATTAGATAGTTCCACATGCAACCAATGTAAATGTTTGCACAATTACAGTTACAAGTGGCAGAGTAAACGGCTGGCCCAGCTGTTATCTCTGACCACACCTGAAGCTGTTAGTCCAAGTAATTATTGCTGGTGGAAGGGGTGGAGGGAGAGGAGTTGTCGGTTCTAACATTACCTGTTTACTCTCCGTGAATTCCGTACTTGCAAAATAGTTTTATTAGTACATAAATCATTATAATGGGTGCTTTTTAATAAATTTGATATTATTTTGTTAAAATTTATTCTATCTGCAATGTAATTACAAAGTACAGAAAATCGTAAATTAAATACAGCGTGATATAACTTCTTTTATAAATCTTAAAGAGAGAATTTTACTGTAGTAACCATACAAGTGTGTCAACAAATAAAGGTTACTTTTTTATGTAAACATCAAAATCGCTTATGAACCAATACATATTTGTAATAAAACAAATTGTAGAGTTAAAGTATGGTTTTATGAGGTTCATCTTAAATAAACTGATAATAAAAAAACACCACTCTCGTTTCCTCCTTTTTAGCCGCCATGTGGTATCTGCCATTTCTGTGTAATTATGTTGTGACAAAGATAATTTCCACTGATAATTGACTGATCAGTTGGTCTGTTGATGTAATGTAAAAATCCTAGATTAGATTCCGTGGAAAGAAATGAGGTTCCCGATTTATTACGTTGGCTTCATCCCAACTCATGCGATTGTCTTACAACCAGCAATGATGAGCAAATTTAGAATTTATTGTTAGACCCTTTCTCGTGTTTTCTTTGTGTTCGTTTTATTTTAGTTTTATGGTTTGTATGTCTACTCTAGGTTACGTGTTTGCCTAGTTATTCACCTTATCGATAATAGTGCAGATCTCGAAATATAGTGTTACTGATATTTGGTATCAATGAACGATTGCGAACGTCCGGAAAAATCCTGTTTCCTTACAATCCTACATTGTCAAAAACAAATTCAAACAAAAAAAAGCGAAACATATAAAAAAACCTGTATAGTTTTAATAATAAAAACTAATTATAATTTCTTACATAAATCATATCAGAAATCACATTTCCAAAAAGCAGTAATTATGCAATGAGAGATTAATGTGCACATGAACAGACATAAAATCTCTTGAACTTGTAATATGTGAGAGTGTATATATACATACCAACCACTTTTTTTAAAAAAATCATAAAGTTACTTTACACATAGAACAAGTTTAATAAAAGGTTTTAAGTCTTTGGTCCATTTGTTCTCAAGATATCGTGCGTACAGACGTACAGGACATTTTGTCTCTACATTAAGTGATAGGCTTCAATACCCCTCATTCAAATTCCACCTGGATAACAATGCGTGTATAGGATATCATTGTAAGGTACAATTTTTTATAGTAGAGTGGGTTATTCAGACTAGACAACCTCGACCGGAAAAGTGGAATGTAAACGTTTTACGGATTTTATTGAACATACTTGCTCTACATAATACACATCCTGTACCTTCCGTTAAAATATTTATAAAAATGAAACTGGATACAGTCAAAGGTACAAAGCAAAGCACGCTGGAGACAATGGCACCCTCATAATAAAAAATTACATCTGGGAACGGGGGCATATTCTCCTTTAACTGGTTAAAATGCTTTTAAAAGTTTGGTGGGTCGAACTTTAACAGTTTATTTTAAATATTTATACCACGCTTTACGTGGAGATCCACTGAGTTACATTTTTTATCAACTTAAATCATAATCCATTAAACCAGTTAAAATTTTTATAACCACAATACGTGTAGTTTTATTATTGTTCACTTCACAATTGTTTATAATTCATAAATTTACTCGTGATAAAATAGTTAAATAAAATCTTGGAGGAAATTCCTTTTATCCAAGTTAGGTAACTAAAGACCAAGAAGTATTAAGTCTCGTTATTTCGCATGTTAACAGTAATTACACTATTTTTATATCTTTGACTATATAAATGTAATTTATAGTCATAAAATGTAAAAATATATGAGATGAAAAACGTTTCGTATGGAATTGTTAATACTTTTGATACTCTGCTATTTAGCCATATAATCTATATGAAAACGATCAAAACTAACGATATGCGTTTTTAGGAGAAATCCCTCTATTCCGAAACTAGATTGGTGGCAGATACAATGCAAATTGACTCTCAGCTCTAGCCTGTAACCAAACACAGTTGCTACTCATGTGGCAAAATCTAAGTAAACAAACTTCTAAGTTTGTAGAGCTGTAAAGTTTAGACCGTACTGTATGCAGTTTAAACTCACGCTGCGTAGTTACAATATATTACTTGTTCGTTTCAACTGGCACGCTTAAAATAATTGAGCTGTATGATAGAGTGAATCAATTAATGCTCTTAAAAGCACTAAAATGCCATTGGTAATATGGAAACTAGAAAAGTTTTGAAATTTATTAACTGGTTTATACAATATTTCGTAAATTGAAAATTGAACGTAGCTGTCAGTTACAGTTATAGTTATATATATTATAATATATATTATAGTTTAATAGTGTTGCCAGTTAAAACAACAATACTAATCAAAATGTAGCATAACAATTCGTTTCTCATGGAGAAGCGTTGACATACTTTGAACGAATTAAAAATACGAGTACTTAAATGCAATTAACCTACAGATTGTTTTGTTACAGTTTGCGATATAACCAGCTGTTGTAAATTTAGTATGTAAATACTGTATATGATGTTATATAAATATCTAGTGGTTTCTATCCCTGTGTTGTTCGTGTGTTATCTTGTATACTGATATAGCCTTTTATACTTTAATGTACACTATAATACTTAGCAATTGTTTTATTACACTACAATCACTTGTTTAATTAATTTAAATTTTAATATAATTCTTTTAAATTTATAGTACTGAACAAAACGTGTTATTTTATTTATATTGGAAGCAATATTGAGCACAGTGTTTATTCTGATATGAAAAGTATAAGACTCTTAGGAAAATTTACTTTTTACTGGTGGTATTTGCAATAATTATTAATTATATTACATGATTATATTTTGTACTTGGATAGTAGTGTAATAGATATATAAATTACAACTTTACTATAAATCTTTTGCTATAAACTTAAATGAAACACAATGTGTCACAAATGAAATATAATAGGAAATAACAATACAACATGTAACCTGAGGTGCTTTGTGCTTACATGAGTGTATATATACATTTAATTGGATATTATTATCGGTTTTTACCGTGAAGCTATTAAACACATTTAATGTACATATGTTACTTGATCCGCGTTTTACAAAGGAAAATATGTTATTTTACGTTTTTTAGCTCTCATTTTGATGATCTAAGCGTTGTCACAAAATGATTTCCAATATATGCACGAGGTCCAATATGTTAGGAAAGGAATAAATGTAGTAAAATAAACGCCTTTTATAAAACTGGGTTTTACAATAACAAGAAGCAGGGAGTAAAAGAGTGAAAGCAGTGTCAAATAACCTTTAAATTGAAGTGATGGACTGTGAAGAGGGTTTTGTTTTTGATAAGACTAGACGATGCCTTTCAACACCACTTAACTTCTATGCAAGGAATCATTTCTTACACCAGAGGCAAAATTATATTTTTCTTTTTAAGTCAGTTTCTGTTAAACCATTTTATTTCTGACAGCACAATTTATCAACCAGTTTATTAACCACTAACAGAAATAGTAAATTTGATTTTTGTTTTTGGAAAAGTGAATTTGTTTAATTTCCTAGGTATAAGGCCAAAAATATTACAGGTGACGTGTACTTTGAAACGCGAAGGTATATAACCTACTTTTATTTAATAGTTTGAAGATAAGTTTGCGCAGTGGTAAAAATGCGGAAAACCATTTTGAACGTTAATCATGGGTTACTCTATACAATCTGTAGGTTAATTGTATTTAATTACTCGTATTTTTTAACTCGTTTAAAGTATGTCAACGCTTCTCCATGAGAAACGAATTGTTATGCTTCATTTTGATTAGTACTGTTGTTTTAACTGGCAACACAACTAAACTATAATTATAAAACCACGTATACTGACATATATGTTCAATTTTCTATTTACGAAATGTATACAATTAACGTTATTCAAAATCAGTTCAAGCAGACTTTTAACAATAATATTTGTTTATTACTTCTTTAGCATAAAATTATATTAAACACAGTATGCCTTTAATAGTTATAAAGTAGTAGTAATGATACAGTTTTTGTACTTAGTTCGATACCTATTCATACAATTAGTAATGAACTTAATAAATACTATGATGTTATGAATTAATTGGCTTATATTGACTACATGATACATACTGAAACTAAATTTTAGATACAATTTTAGGTTAATGGAAAATATATTTAAATTATTGTAATAACCGTGTGTTTAGACAATATTTAACTATATCTACAATGACCGACGATAATTGTAGAGTATAAGTAAAAACCGGGCTAAGTGCCAAAAAGTTATTTTTGAGATAATCGATGAAAACTGCATATAACTGTCATAATTAAATATTTTTTAACTGTAATATATTAAATAAAAAATATACATCACTACTAATAGTATCAGTGGAAGAATGCCTTATATACCACATGGCAACAGTAAAGAAAAAAATATTGAATTCAAACTTTTTTTGAAAAGGGGTATGTCACAACTTACTGAGGTAAAAACCGGGCTAAGTGCCACATTTACTTCGGGCTATGTCACAACTTACTGAGGTAAAAAGAGGGCTAAGTACCAAACAAATGTTACTACTTAAAAACCAGAAAAATGAAAGAGTAAGCAAACATGTAGTTAAAAAATAATATAGGTTAAAAAGACAAACAATTATAATGTTATACCAGTTTAATTATTTTCAACTTTTACTCAAATACTCGATAGTATATTATACCCTAAACTAAAGTTAACAGTCAGGAATACTGAAACTTTTATGCAGTTAAATTATTATAAAAGTCTTTGTTCTCTTCTTTGAGGTAAGGTATCATCTTTTTTCAGGTCTTCTTTTTAGTTAATCAGGTTTTCTTTCTTTAGTTAATCGGTTTATTGTTTGCAAAGTGGATAGGTTTTTGCAAGATGTCCTCTTCCTTAACCCCCTTTTTGAACACATTTACCTGTATATCAAGCCAAGTTTCAATATCAGTCCATGATTTTTTCACAAATACTATATACATGGTTTTGTTCTTGTAATTTTTAGCCATTGGACTTTGGATATTTCCAATTTCTTTGTAATCAGACAATTGTTACTACTTTCCTTAAATCAAAAGAGTCATCTTCATCCATAAGTGTGGCAAAAAATTGCTTTTTATGGGAGGCACTTACAAGAATTTGAACTATGTCTAGTGGGACTTCACACCTACTTACTCTTTTTTTTCTCGATGAGCGCAAAGTCTCGATCACAAGAAAGATATGAATGGCCTGACACAAGATATTTATGTTCAATTTCATCAAAGATACCACGACAAACTAAATAATTCCATAAAAACAGCAACATTTTGTTTTTATTTTGTCTCCCACAGTTGTCGCTCCAAACAATCAACTTTTTTGTGGGTTATTTTGTTCAAGACTCCTTTCCACAAACAAGATGCTTCACCCTTTGCTCGTCTCTTACACATCGGTAATACTAAAGGCACATCCATTATGGATAACACAAACTCAATCTAATCACAATGTAAAGTGGTAACACACACTCCTCATACAGTGGTTAGAATGCCTGTGGCAACAAACATAACCTGCAAAACACGTGTAGTCTGGCGTGTGTTGCGCGCGGCACTTGACTCGGTTTTTTACTAATGTCACTCTTGAACATAGCCCATGCGCATTCTAGCGGCAAGGATTTGAACGAATTATTGATTTTTCCCGACATAGCCCGGTTTATACTGTATTGGGGTTGGCTTATAGCACACATTTTGATACTAAACTCAATTTCTTAATTTTTGGCACTTAGCCCGGTTTTTACTTATACTCTACAATTTTCCATTAACTGATCCATCAATTTTTAAATCATTATTAGTTTTTTAAACACTTTCACTGTTCACATAACAGATATAGAAATACTTTTAATAAACTTCAGGTATATATTATATTCTATACGATAATAGTATGAATTAGAATACCTAGAATTAGGTTTATTTCAAATGTAATGTTTAGTATTGTGTTTTTCATAGCTGAAATCAATGATTAATCTTTAACGGAAATGTAAAATAGACGGGTAGTAATAATTAACGAGGTTGAAATAATGCTACTATTTAACACGGACTGAACTAAAGGTTTATTTTGTTTACGTATCGTTTGTGTAACAGTTCATTCATATGTGATATATTTGTATTATTATGCAGTAATATTTTTTGTAAGTGTTTAAAGTGTTAAAGAATTATATTTATTCTTGTATAGTATTTATGGACGGAGTATAGAGAATGTTATAAATAGTACTTATGCTTTGTCTACATACATATCCACAACATATTTCACATATGAATGTTTATACATACATATACAGTGTGTGTTAGGCAAAGTGTCTGGATCATATAAAGAATTAGTGAGAACGGTAAACACAGGAAGTTTACTTCAAATATTTTAATCACAATTAAGGGAGAAGTTATAATATTATAGATTTCGGGTTCGAATCTCAAACATTTTCAATGTCACGCTTTAATATACGGAAAATTATTTGAGATCTGAGGTAAAAAAAAATATATTATATAATTGATTATAATGGTAGGTAACTCCCCAACAGTGTTAATTTATCAACCTTTTATAAACAAGTGTAAAATTGGGGGTTTGAATGCACAAAATTATCAACGTATTTTGTTAATTATCATAAAAACATCTGACAGAAACATGTTTTAAGACGTTTAAAGTGAGATGCATGATTTATCCTTCCACCAATGTTTGTGGATCAATAACATATTTATTTTTTAGGACTAGGTACATTTTTGAAATGTCAAAATGAAATCACGTGGAAGGGATTGTATTGTACATTATGAAATGTATGGATTCATAGTTTTTATTTTTATTTCATTAGAGTATAAAATGGAAAACAGAATTAACTTAATACTGTAAACTTTTTTTAAACCAAATATTTTCCCTGTTTTTTTCCTAATTTCAGAAGTTAATGTGTTTAAAATTTCGGTTTATGGAAAAAATGTGTACAGTTTGAATTTTTTAACCTGATAAGCGCACTCATGCCCTAATATTGCATATTAATTACGCAATATTTAAATGGTTAAACCTCTATGATGTACAGGATTGTCACCTTGAACTAAAAGAATAAAACTCATAAGCTTCAGGTGTTTACAATAAGAAATTTAAAAACAAGAATGTAACATAAGTAGCAATAACTAATATAAATAGTTTAAAAAATTATTTTATTCCATGACATAAAGGAAATACAACAGGCATTATTTTTTGGGTTCTGTTAAGGATAGTTACACGTTACCAAATTAAAGAATAGATCATTGCATCTTCAGGAAATATTAATATAATTTACTAAATAATAAAACACCAAAACATCTGCGCCTTCTAAAAAAACTTTTTATTCCAGTGGAAGAGTAATAACGGTCTACTGGGAGAGTTATGAATTTTCTAGTGTGTTACAATTCTGGCAAACTCCACGCTCCTCGCGGAATTGCTTTCAGCCCATAAGTCATAAAAGGTCCGTCTGGTTAGACCTGCCTGGGCTGCCCTCATAAAGTTCAAAGTTCTCGGTTGCACTTGCTGCTTCCTTACATTCTCATTACAACCTAGTATAAAAAATTTTAAATTCATTAATAACTTTCCATTTTAGTTTAAAGTTTACTCATTAAAAATATAAGTTATAATATTTATATTCATTTTTTCTACGTATAAAATAACTTCACTTGATATATTGAAGCAACAAATGATTGCACTGGACTCATCATTTGGATGATTCGTAATCAAAACCAACGGTTCATCAATAGGTAGAAGTGGCAATATTGGTTCTGCAATGTGGCTTCAATGAACTTTCATATTTGATCGTGATCACATTGCATGCTCGCTTAAATTCTTTATTTTAAATCGTATTTACATGATAAATAATAAGGAAAAATTTGTAAGCAAAAACAAATAAAAGTAAATAAGTGTTAGAAGTATAGTTTTGTGACTAAACGTTTTAAAAAACAATGTATAGGTGTATACTTAAAGGCAAGAAAGAATATTTCATATAATAGCAAAATTATCAGAGCATATTTGATAGTAATCAGAAATATGACACACACACACAAAACTATACGTCATAAAGAGAATGACTATCATAAATTTATAATACTGGGCCTTCCATTGCACTGCCTTATTTGCTGAGCATTAGGGCATTTAAAAAATCTACTCATCCAATTGATGAATTTTCGTATCATAATGTAACATTAACATGGCAAGGTCCTTTAACGAGCCACTAGTTTATATGCTATACTTTATCATAACTTAAATATTGCAGTGTACTGAATATATACAGAGCTTGACTGTAATTATTATTTAAAAGTAAAATGCTTAGAAGGACAAGGAATTTATGATGAGGATAAACGCCACAAAATTTGTAACTGTTTATTTGAATCAATATAACATTTCAACGAGGAAGTACAATTTGTTGATAGGCAATTTGGTTTCAAATTCCGTTGCTGTAATGTAGGCAAACATGAATATTATTAGTTTCTCTGTGTATTGATTGGGGATTCAAGAGAGGTTACTACTTTTCTTGGATTCTTCGAAAATCATTGTAATTATTCCATAGTATGATATCGTTGGTTTGTAAATGCTTTACTGAAATACACAATTAATTATCAGTTCATGTTATCGCATAATGGCCGAAATGTATATTACTCTATTCTGCGGCCTGGCATCAAATATACCCTCAGAACTGAATAAAGCACATACATGCATTAGTAATATGGCCTTCATACATCGCTACATCGTGTTGCATTGGTCTACACACATGGGTGTCTCTCACATACATTGACAACGTTGTACTAATAATAGGTGAAGTGTAAAAAACAAATCAAATAACGGTGTTAATTTAAATACGCTGTAATTTAAATTACCATATAACTTGTTCCGTATGTTTAAATTGTTCTATACCTTGACAAACATGAGGAAAATTTTGTTTACAATAATGTGAGTGAAATCAAGTGAATTTTCATGTACTAAGTACTTAAAAATAGTTACTTTAACGAGCATGTATTTGAATAACGTTAGTACAGAAATATCGTTGAATTAGACATATATAAGTGAATATTATTTTGTACAGAAATGCCGATTCTTTTTGTACATCCAAAATTTCAATATAATACAATATTTTGACACAAAAATTATTCATATTAATAGGTTACTACAAGGACCACACTTGGTGATAAAATCAAACTATGAGGGACGCCTGAATATATATTTGATGCCAAGGTGTGATGCGAAATACTGTCTTCCATTTTGGATATAAAATAACAAAATCGTGTATATATATATATATATATATATATATATATATACTTCCTTGTTGAAATGGTACATTCATTCAAATAAACAGTCACAAATTTGTTGCTCTATCCTTAAATAATAATATTATGTTAGTTAAATTTAGAAATTGATTCATATTCTATAAATTTTAAATATATATATAGCTTAGTTTTAATTATATAACCATTTTGAACAACAAAAGTAAATTTATTTGAAATTCATGGGATGAAGCAAAACATTGGTTTTATAAAACATTTTTGGAAAATTACAATGAAGAGGTAAGAGCTGTGTGTAGACTATGTAGATAAAAGTGTAAACGACCAACGTTAACAATATATATTGTAATACATTTTCATGATAATCTGTAAATAAAAATTCCATCGGTGTATTGTTGAGCTTGTTAATTCTAAAATATTCACAATCGAAGGCGATATATTTTTTCCAGAAATCTGTAATACGTACTCGTGTATTTGTGAACATTTGATATGTGTTATCACTAGAAGTACATACATTACGTCTCAAAAATATTTACCGAAATTGTAAATAATTTTTAGCTTATGTTATCTGTTTACTCCATTTTGCAGCATTCAAACATATAATTAATACAATATGAGTTAACTAACAGCATACAGCATGACCGTGCATTGCAATAGATATATAGTCTAGGTTTATCATTAGATCATTTTGAATTTAGGTATGCATAATGATAACTCTCTACTAACTATTTGAAATGTTCATAAATTAAGTGTTAAATGAGAAACAGTAAATAATGTAGATGTTATTATTTTTATGATAGACGTATCGAACAATCATACAATTCAATAAAAATGTTGCCCTTTAACTATTCATGTAACAAAGTGCTTCCTTTTTAAACACGTAATAAAAATAAACATGGATATCTATGGGATATTATATTGGAAAATATGTAAACTATATATGTCACATTACACTAACATTTTATTTCACAGCACCCACTTCTAGCCGTTTACCTTGACTTTGCACCCGATTACTCATATTATTTCTGAAACAAAAGTTTCGTACCAACACGTAGCGTATCTTTTTTAAATAGGCAAATAAAAGCTCCTGAACATAATTAGCGAATAAAATAAAAAAATTCCAACCCTTGATCCATTTCTGAAGAGGTGGTCATTATGTTCGGAAACTTATGTTTTGGGGTTATTAATTCAAAAGTCTGAAGTAATATTTTATTGAGGGAAGAAGCATTTCTTTCTCAAATAAATTATATTTCATTATAAAGGAGATATTTTAAAATGCACTTCTAATAGTTAAAAAAGTCTCAAACATTAACGAATGTTATACACTTTCTATTAACTGTCTATGAAAGACAAAATGATGAAATGGTTTTATTTCCTTGACTGCTTTAGCTGATATTAGTCAATTGATAACAAAAATATAGGAAAAATCATCTACAAATTTATATATGTCTAGAACCTGAATACTAGGTGTTCAAAATTCATAGGTTCACTGCTGGAGTATAAATATGTTTCTGGAGTTAAACAAATATTAGGTATTGTTTTATATGATCATCATCTTACATACCTAACAACCTGAAATAAAATATCTATTACACTTTCTCTTTAATACTTTTGTATTGCAGTAAGAATTATATATTTTTTTCGCGCTCCATTTATGACAGCTGTGTCTATCAATTTCAGGATTAAATGGTTTATCAGTAAATGTTGAGATAATTTAAACTTCATAGATTCACGTTAATATATTAAGCAATATTTACTAATTACAAAATGTTTATTCAACCTCTAGTAAAACAATATTGAATATTTTTTTTAATGAAACTGTTTTTATGTTCATTTTAAAATGCACATTGACAAATAACTTTACGAAATATAAGTTTGAAAAAATGATGGTTTTCATTAATGTGAATGCGAAATTGATGAAGTTGTGTTAAGCAATATTATTGTTATTTGTATTATTATAACGACTGTCATATTTTAAGCATAAAACATAATGAGCATATATATATATATATATATATATATATATATATATATAATATATATGTATATATATTATTTAAAGATTCGTATGAACTTCAATATATATATATGTATGTATTGGGGTTTATAGGAATCATAATATAAAATATAAAGTACAACAGGAAATCTCACTGTAGGTTTTTTCAGAGATAATAAAATAAGAGAGAAGTTTAAGATAAAAGTTACTTGCTAAAAGTTCTTTACATGCAGACTGCTGAGTCAGTATCATAAATCTGATACAGCAGTTTCAGTCGCTAGTTGTAGAAGGATGAAGACGAACTGTACGTTTTCAAAGTGAATATTTATTATAAAAATCCTAGGTAGTAGGGAGGAAAATGTACCATCAATACTGGACCGTTTTATTACACTATGTTTGATGTAATATTCTCACTATTCCATTAATTGTTATATCACTAATTATTTACTGTTCAATATTATAACCTTATAGTATATTAACAATAGTACATTTTAATATTATTTTATATTTAATTGTTGTTATTATTATGCAAACAACTAGTTATAACTTAAATGTAATATTTACACTGTTTTAGTGTACGGTTTTAATAGGTTTTCACATAGGCTTTACATAGGTATTGCTATTAATTTTATTAATTAACAGTAGAACTATAATTTTATTAAAATATAGGCGACATACAACTAATCGTGTGTTTAACTTATTAGGTGCAATTTTGCTTAACTTTAAATTTTCGTTATATAACAGAAAATATTCCCCGAAATTTTATTGCGTATTATTAATGAATTAAAAGTTTATATACTCTTAAATGTTATTTTAAAATGTCAAACATAAGGTCTGAAATGTAATATAAAGTTTACGCACTTTATAACGTTTACCATTTTAAGGCTTAAAGAATATTGATAAGGGTATCATTAATCCACATTAAAATAATTTGGTAGTATTCAGATGAAGTATGAAACTTTTGCATTACTAATGTAATGAATAATAATTATATAATATTATTATATAATTAACCCCTATTCAAAAGTCAAAGGTATGTTTTAAATTTCACAGATTATTGATATTTTAGTTATTGTTACAGTCACTACACACATAACAATTCTAAATTTAGCCACAAACAAGTTTCAAATGTATATTTATTCACATTATTACTATTAGTACGTATACTAAACAATTTATATCCTGTAAATGTTAAAAATAGTTATGAAGTTTAAAGCTGGCAACAAATTATCTATTGTAAAATGTTTAAGGTGAAACAGCTACAAAATGTTTACTTTTCTTTATTTAGTACAGTTAAACCCATAATGATTTGAGTCGTAAGTCTATGTTACAAAATATGCATATTTTAAATCTATTGCTGCTTCTACCAGTCTACTATCCCGATAGCTCAGATTCGGTTTAATTTCATAACCTTTATTTAATAACGAAACGCATAGTTTTTGTTTTCATTATTATTATTTTATATGTAATAACACATGATAGTATATTTGAAAAGGAAGATTGTAATGAAAGAATCGATAAGTGTACGCATGTATGTCCTACTTGAATTTTATTCTTTAAAATTAATCATATTAAAAAAATATTTAGTGATATTGAAGGAATATAGTCAACGAAGGATAAATTTACATGCATACAAATCATCTTTACATAATTTATGCAAAAATGAATTAATATTATGAAAATAACCATATAATGTATGACGATGAGCTACCATGCAGTGGCGTGCAGGTAGCTAATCGCAAGGTAACGTCACAAGAAGATCAATAAGGCCTGCGTATCTCGTATCCTCTCGGATCTAGGTTTTTAAACTTTTTAATTAACATTATTGCAATAAATTACATGTACAACAGTTGTAGCTCGAAATTCATTCTAACATAGAAGGAAGTTTGTTCAATAACACTGTATATTATTCATGGTAAAGAGCACAACATTATTTCACATGCTAAATGTCTAGATCTATACCTGAATGACACGCAGTGAAAAATATTTATTTCTAGCACAGGCAGGTTTGAAAGTATAAGTCCTTTTTGTTTCCCAAACCAGGAAGGCTATAGTATGTGGAGCTTGCCATATTGACAGCACATTAATAACGACTCTCAGTCCCATAAATCCCGCATGAGACTGGCAGATAATCGCGTTGTGTGTTCAGTTTATCGCAGAAGGTTTTATTTAAATTTCATTTTTTGGGAATTATGAAACCAAAATAAATAAAAACTGTATTATAAATATGGAGAAAGATCTATTCAATGTATTATCCGTTTTTTATTTAAAACAGGTATTGCGTTTCTACATAAATATGAATCCACATATTTTGTTTTCATTAAAGTGTATAGTCTTGTAATCCCTCTACTTTCAAAATTGGAGGGCTGGAACATATTCGGTATTTTAGGTTTAATAAGTAAGGATTGGCTGCAACATAATTACTACAATATAAGAGCATAAGTCAATCGAATTATATATTTGTTGTTATCACAATAGGCGACTTTTTTTTGCATGTGTGCAAAATTTCATTGTCAACGCGTATTGTCAAATTTAGAACATTTTGAAATTTACACAAGTTCCAAAACTAACCATAATATTTTATTAAATGACAAAGATTTTCTAACAACAAATGTATTATTCGATATACTTTTAAACAATATACATTGATCGCATATGTACCCACCAAAGTAGTTAAAACATATGACAATTTTGTTTTAATTATTTATTTTAATAATTTACCTTAACCTAATAGTACTTGAAGATGAACTCATAGAATTTGAAACGTACATTGTACGTAATAAGAAAATATCAAAGAGTGTTAAAAACGTTCATGACTGTTTATAATGGTGTCTGTTTGTGTATTTAAGTGTGTATCAATAGAACTTCTAAACCGATTGTAACCAAGCAAAACATTTTTATTTTTAATTAGTAATCTCCAGTCGTATCATATGAAGTATAAACTTATGCAATTTTATTTTTTTACATATTGGGAGTTTATTTCAGCAGGAAGATGAGCAAGGCCATTGGAACTTTGTCAGTCTTATACTATTTTCTCATTCTTCTTCTTATATTAAATAATAATTAATATAGTTGTTTTTGGTGTTTTATTTCTTCATATTAATATATGTTAACCAGAAACCGCAATCAATATGCATTTAAAATACCAATACAGTCGGTGCAGTAGTTATTTTGTCATATACACACAGGATCAAATAGATAAACATCATTATTTTTTTATATAATATTATCCCTTACGTATAATCACATATTGCAGTAATTCTGTTGGAGCCGAACCCGAATTAACAAACTTAAAAGAACAAACAGGTTCTGGCCTCAATCCTAACAGTAGAGAAGTCTTTTAAAAATATTTATTTTTATAAAAGAAATTTAAAGACAGGTGTCTTTATATAGACACCTTGTATATGTTTTAAATATATAAAGGATAACACATTCGACACAATTCTTTTTTAGTAAAGTTCTCAGTTATTTTGATACCATAATTCCAAAAAAGTTTAATTTAATTAAACCTATGCAAACAAATGAAAACACAACGCGGTTATATCCAGTCTCAAGCAGGATTTATGGGATATAGTGAGTCGTTATTAATGTGCTGTCAATATGGCCAAACTCCGACATTTCAGCCTCCCTGGCCTGGGAGACAAAAAGGTGTTATGTTTTCAGCTCTGCCTGTGCTATAAAATAAATGTTTTTCACTGTGTGTCATCCAGGTACTGGTACATTTAGCGTAAAATAGTAAACGTGAAATAATGTCTAGTCTCATTACCAAATGTATGCTTTGTAATAAACAATATACAATTTTAAA
Source organism: Homalodisca vitripennis (assembly GCF_021130785.1). Taxonomy (NCBI): domain Eukaryota; kingdom Metazoa; phylum Arthropoda; class Insecta; order Hemiptera; family Cicadellidae; genus Homalodisca; species Homalodisca vitripennis. The sequence continues at coordinate 46,870 of NW_025778190.1, forward strand.
ATTACCCTTGTCTTTTTGAATACGACCAGAGGAAAGTAATAGTTTTTTAATTGCTTGTTATATTAATTTAAGCTTATTATTTGGAGGTTCCTCTTCCATTATTAACATATTTGTATCGAATTATCAAACAAACGTAACTTAACAGATGTAGAATTATTGCCGGTACACAGATTTGATCCCTCATGCCTCTTAACTGTTCCGTTGGTTTCAATAGAATCCGCTTAGCCGTCACTTTAAAACATTAGTGCATTATTTATAGTTTTATATTTATTACAGTTGAAATATGATTTTAGTTGTGTAATCAGAGTTTCTGAATTTCTGATGTTTTAGGGATTTATTCTTTAGTTATAACTTTGTTTCGGAACGGCTTACTAAATATGTTTCCGGATTTAAATAACTATAAGGTATAGTTTTATATTACCATCATCTCACTTACCTAACGTTGTGAAATAAAATACCTATTACACTTTCTCTTTATTAATTTTGTTTTGTAGAAAGAGTCATAGATTTTTTAACGCTTTATTTATGACAGACATGTGTTTATCAATTTCAGGATTAAATGATTTATGAGTAAATGTTGTAGGAGATAATTTAAATGTCATATATTCACGTTAATATTTTATATAATATTTACTAATTCTGGACAAAAATTATTATTCAACCTCTTGTAAAAAAAGTATAGAATATTTCTTTTATGAAACTGTTTCTTATGCCAGTTGGTAAATGCACAGTGGACAAATAATTTCATATATATAATATATATAATATATATATATATATATAATGAAGTTTATAAGAATCCTCAAATAGTATATAGATTACAAGAGGAAATCTCACTTTGGGGTTTTTTCAGAGATAATAAAATGAGAGAGAAGTTTAAGATAAAAGTTACTTGCTAAAGTTCTTTACATCTAGACTGCTGAGTCAGTATCATAAATCTGATACAGCAGTTTCAGTCCCTAGTTGCAGAAGAATGAAGTCGAAACTGTACGTTTTTAAAGTGTGTATTTGTTATAAAATCCTAGGTAGTGGAGGGGAAAATGTACTATAAATACTAGACCTAATAGAAGAAAGAAAGAAGGTTGAATTACTAATTATGACAAATATTATGTAATAACGATAATTAATAAAATAATTTTCACTATTCCAATTATTGTTATACTACTAAGTATTTACTGTTAAATATTATCACCTTATTGTATATTAATATTAATACAATTTTAATACTTATTTTATATCTAATTATTGTTATTATTATACAAACAACCAGTTATAGCTTAGGTGTGATATTTACATTGTTTCAGTGTACGGTTTTTATTGGTTTTTACTTAGGTATTACTATTTATTTTAATAATTAACAGTAGGACTATAATTGTATTAAAATCTAGGCAAGATATAACTCGTGTGTTTAATTTATTATGTGCAATTTTGCTTATTTTATAGGGCACTATTAAAAAATTAAAAGTTTATATACTCGTCAATGTTATTTTAAAATGTAAAAACTAAGGTCTGAAATGTAATCTAATTTATAACGTATACCATTTTTAAGGCTTAAGGAAAAGCGAATAAGGGTTTATTACTCCATATTGCTTAAAATAATTTTATATTATTCAGATTACATATGAACCTATTTATTACATTTATATAATTAAAAATTATTCAAAAGTCAAGGGTATGTTTTAAATTTCACAGATCTTTAATATTGTAGTTATTTTTACAGTCACCACACACATAACAATTCTAAATTTATCCATATAACAAGTTTGACTGATTTTGTAACATTGGTTAATAGTAATGATACAAATTTACTGTACATATTTATCAAGTAGGTTTTGATGAGTTTTAGATTGTTTCTCATATAGAAATCAATCAGTTCATGAAGCGAGATGATGATGGGCTTGGCTGGGAAAGTTGAGATAGAGGGGAGAGTCTCCATGTTTCCAAGCCATTAACTGAAATCCTCATGTGGTGGTCAGACAGTGCTGCATGATTTCGTGCTTCTTTAGTTTTCCTTATCACATTGAGATTATGTTTAATAATTGTATACTTCTTCTTAGTTCCAATTCCTCTATGTTAAATTACGTATAATAATTGTATATAGATATAAAATAACACATTTAATACCAGAAAACTTGTGAATGTTATGTGTTTTAATGTAATTTGTTATATCATCTGATTTGACAGAGAGCATAAAAAGACATGTGTTTATATAACGTACATAATAAATTTACTGCCCAAAAAATTAAGTAACATATCTTTTAAATGTATATTTATTCACATTATAACCGTCAGTACTTATACTAAACAATTGTTATCCTATAAATGTTTAAAACAGTTATAAAGTTTAAAACTAAAATCAAAATTATCTATTGTAAATTGATGAAGGTGAAACGGCTACAAAATTTTTACTTTTCCTTATTTAGTCCAGATAAACCCTTAAAGATTTGAATAGTAAGTCTAAGTTTCCATTGTAATTATTCCATAGTATGATATCGTATTCGTATGCTTTGTAAATGCTTTACGGGAATACACAATTAATTATCAGTTCACGTTATCGCATAATGGCCGAATTGTATATTTCTCTATTCTGCGGTGTGGCATAAAATATACCCTCATAACTGAATAAAGCACATATATGCATTATTGATATGGCCTTCATACATCGCTACATCATTGGTCTGCAAACATGGGTGTCTCATATACAATGCCAATGCTGTACTAATAATAGGTGAAGTGCAAAAAACAAATCAAATAACAGTATTAATTTAAATACGCTGTAATTTAAATTAACTATATAACTTGTTCTGCATTTTTAAATTGTTTTATACCTTGACAAACATGAGGAAAGTTTTGTTTACAATAATGTATGTAAAGTCAAGTGAATTTTCAAATACTAAGTTATTAAAAAAAATATATTTACTTTTACGAACATGTATTCGCATAAAGTTAGTACAGAAATATTGTTGCGTTGACATTATTAAATGAATATTCCTTGACACATAAATTCCGTGTCTTTTACTTTGCAACGCAAATTGTAATAATAATCGGCAAATACACTAATTTGACATAAAAATGTCTTCATATTATAGGTTAATATAAGGACCACATTTGGTGATAAAATCAAACCATGAGAGGACACCTGAATTTATGAGCAGAAATGTAATGCGAAATATTCTCTCGCATTCTGTACTTAAAATAACAAATCATGTGTACATATTAACTTAGTTTTTATTATATATTAATTATGAACAAAAAAGTAAATTTTTTAATAAATTCATAGGATAAAACAAAACATTAGTTTTATCAAAACATTTTGGAAGTTGTAATGAAGAGGTAAGAGCTGTGTATATGTAGATAAAAGTGAAAACGACCAACGATAAAAAATATATTGTGATATATATGCATGACATTATGTAAATAAACTGTTCAGCAGTGTATTAGTGAGTTTGTTTATTCTAACATATACCCAGTGAAAGACGATATTTTAGTCACATATCGGTAAATAAATACGTGTATTATGAATGTTTTATTTTTGTACAATTATAAACTACATAAATTACACCTCAAAAACAATTTAGGGATATTTGTAAATCATCCCCTTGTTATGTTACTAGTGTACTCCATTTTGCGGCTTTGAAACAGATACGAGTAATAAGCACAATATGGGTTAACTAACAGCATACGGCATGAACGTGCATTGTAGTAATTTATATAGCATTCGAACATCATTATGTCATTTTGCATTTGTGTATGAACAATGATAACTCTACGTTACCTGCTTGAAATGTTCATATATGATATTTAAATGAGAAACAGTAAATCAAGTAAATTATTTAAATGTAAGATTACATATTTTAACAGTTTTATACAATTTAATAAAACATTTACCCTTTAAATGTGTATCCATGAAAGGTGCACCCCTTTTGGCATATTAAAAATATAAAAAATATCTGTGAAAATATATTATAAAATAACATGTAAACTTTAACAGCTTACATTTTTAAAACTTTTTTTTGCAGCATCTACTTACTAGCCGTTACCCGTGGCTTTGAATCCGATTTCTTAATGGATAAGTATATAATAAGCATATATTTTTAAATAAAATAATATACACTCTTGAATATAAGTGATCATCTCAAAAACACTATTCCAATCCTTGATAATTTCAGAAAATAATTTATATGTGAGCTAATAATTTTAGAACTAAAGTATTATTTAATAAAAGGGAAGAAACACTTCTATCTATCTTAAATAAATTATATATCATTATAAAGGAGATATATTTTCAAATCTCCTTCCTAGTTTTTAAGTCAATCTGTAAGATGTAGAAACACATTTAATCTAAACGGTCTATTAAAAGAACAAAAAATATAAATAGTGTACTTTCTTCACTATTTTAGTTAAAATTATGAGTCAATTAATAACAAAAAATATTTGGAAACTTTATTTTTCTAGAACCTTAATACTAGATGTTGATATCAATATTCATTGCCTCACTGCTGGAGTCTTGTCCAATATTGCGTATTCCGAGCAATAGCCAACAAAATAAATAGCGCTGAAAAATGAATGCGTTATGATTAACTCTATATTAGCATACAAATTAATAATTTAAATTCCACGTAACAAAACTGGAGTGGTTTTATTTATCTCACTGCTAATTGATCGAAAGTCCTGAGTTATTCATTGAAATTATGCTCTGACATCAATTGACATTATTTGTAGTTTTGTTTGACGGCTGAGCAGTATGTATGGTAATAAAGAACTTATAGCTAAAATTTAATTTATGAGAGAGAACGACGGTATTATCTGTAGCAACCACCATGTTAAGTAAACACATTTAGCTTTACACTATCAAATGTTAAAATAATTAGCATATAAAAAATTATTACGTTATAGCATTATAAAGGAGCATTATGTTATAGCAAACATTTTGAAAAATAAATTTTCCCATTAAAATAATACAAATGCATTTCATTTACTTACAAAAATCGATATACCATTATCATACTAATTTTGAATTAGAAGGAGGATACTCATCTAATTATACAGCGAACAAACGGAAGCTAAATCCCACTTAATACTGTAAAATGAAAAAAAATATGAAATGGGTTTGAACGTAAATTAAGTTGTTTTTTCTCCTTAACTGCCACTCAACAGCTGTTTTAATTGCAGGGGAGGAATAGATACACTGAAAAGGGATTGGAAACTCCCAAGGAGCCTGTAAACAAAACTTATCCTGAGATACTTTGACAATAGCGATCTTATTAGTAACATAAGTCATTTATATTGGTCTGTTTTGTGTACGACCACACTTTGTTCATTAATAATTTTCATTTGTGAACTTATCAAAATCAAATCATATGAATAAAATATACTTTAGAAATATTTATCAGAATAAATTAATAATATGTTTCAATGAAAACATCGCGCAGTTATCATGATTGAAATAGATGATAAACTCTTTTTTCGCCTGTTATTTATTTCAGGTATTTGTATTGTGTCCCTTTATCATATTAATAAGGGTAATATGTGTTGTAATGTTGAATAAACTTATAAATCAATAAAGTGTTGGTTTTTTTTTTATAATTATTATTTTATTTTTGAAAATAATTCAAACTGAGCTAAGGGTTTCTCTTAAGGTTATACACAATAATTTTTTTTTTAAATCAAAGAGTATAAAAAAAGTCCTTGCCCATTTATTGAATATTTATGTTGAGCAGAAATAGCACCATCAGATACGGAATCTTTTTATTTTACAAATGTATCTTGTAATAAAAGTATTGGACTTTGGGTATTTACTTCTCCTGATGAATGATGCTATTCCTTTAGCGTTTTTACAAAGTTTTTTGTGTGATTTAAACTTAAATCCACACATACTTAGTTTACTACAGAACCATTTTGGGTTCTTCAATTATTATTAAATTTCTTCAAGGTAGTTTTTTTTATTTAATTTTTTCACTATTTTGTCACTCTCACTTGGTTTGCTCAAAGAGGACCTGTACATGATAATAGCTTATTCAATATAAGGAATAACGTTTGAGTAATTATTTTTAGAAAATTTCAGTAGTAATGAACAAATAAATTAGTATTGTTTTAAGAAAAGGAAGGAATCGATTCCCAAATTAAAATGAATATAATTTGTATCAACAAAAGGAAAAAATTACACAAATAAAATTTCACTGAATTTGGTATATATTGCAGGAAGGTTTTTTAATTTACTTTGGAAATCATATTTTACAGACGTCCTAATACATAGGTATAAGAACTCCGCACTACGTGAGCTAAGAAGTTTCGCAGAGGTTAGATGCGAAGTTTCAAATGTATAGTTATTCCTTGAGGTGTTCTACAGACAGATAGTTGTTCCTTATTATGATATTCATAATGAAAATCGTGCAGAAAAAAAGTTTACATCCGCCGGCAGACAAAAGAGAAATTTCTCTGCATCCTGAATGATAGGTTTCAATAACGCTCAGCCTGATTCCATGACTAGCCATTTATCATCATATTAGTTGATTTCTTGCCCTCTTTTAGATCAAAGCGAAGCATAATCCCTACAAGGGACTTAAGAAAAAAACAGTGTGTGTTAATATCGTGGCAGACTAAAACTTATCATTTGGACAAGCATTTATTTCTACAAAGAGAAGGATGATTTTAAAACCGCTTAATAATAGTAAATTAGATATCTTACAGTATAGCTTGAAAATCTTGTGCATTTTAAAAGTTTACAATATTCTAATACTTCATTATAAGTTTTGCAATGACATGTCTTTAATGATTTAAACTTTTTCTTACACATTTAAAATAAGTTGAAATTGTTTAAGTATTAGATGTTTAAGACTTCAAGATCTTTTAACTATATTAATTTTAATAGGGTATTATTTTATACCAGCGAAATAATTTTGTTTAATTTATTCTAAACACAAAATAGAGATTCTTATTCTCATTTACAGAAAATCGTATGAAATTACCTGAAATACGTGCTCTTTATTATTTCCGCTGAGAAAATGTGAAATTATATGCAGAAATCTTTTTACTACATTTATGGTTTAAATACATCTCATTATTACAATATTAAGTAAGATTGTATTAAATGAAAAAAATACTAAAAATTTACTATGCTAGTCTTAAATATCCAGTTGTTTTAGTTTCTGTTTTGAAGATTAAACTCATTGTTATTCGATAGTAAAATGTTAATTTAGGTTAGATCAGTAATTTAAAAAATGCGAATTTTTAGGCTTAAGAATTAAATTTTGTAATAGTTTGGTAATTAATAAACGTATATTTATTGATAGGTGTTTCTGAGTCATATACAAATATATGGATTAATACATGAATCTAACATTACATTTTTAAGGCTTAATCTAGTACAACACGATAGAATGATTGTCTTCCATAGATACTCATAGAATTTCTGAATCATAACAAGTAAATTAGTTTAATCCAAAAATTATTAATTTTGTAAATGAAGCTATCATTAATACCTTATAATTAGTATCAATACATATTTAAAGTTTTAAATACTTAACACCTTTTTTTGTATCTTTGGGACTTTTTGGCAGAGCAGCAAGCCCGTCTTCGTTGTAAAACCAGAAAGTAAACCTTTTGATTAGTGTATGACACTGACAGCCTTCCTGTTGAGAACTACACACAAAATAAGAAGTTTTAAACAAAAAATTGGCTGTTTTGATTTTTAAATAAAGGGATAAAATCAGTCTAGTACATACGATTAGCAACATCATAAAACTTCCACGTCTGTGTTACTTCTTATACGACTACGCTCAAAAGGTTTGTATCAACAAAGTTAAAATTCGGTGTAATAGGATCAATAACATATCGAATTGAAATGCTGCTGTGAGTAATACTTGCAATGGTCAATGAATATATATATTAAATATCATTGCATTGACCATTGCAAGTATTACTCGCAGCAGCATTTCAATTTCGATATGTTATTGTATAATATATAAAGCTCAGCATATAGTAACCAATCATCAGAAAATATGGCCACTGATTGGTTTCTATGTTCCAGTTAAACACAACACTGGGTATAGAAAATCGAAGTGTCACTTTTATCTGTCAGTCCTTTAGATGTACAGATTGGATAGAAGGCTGGATCAGCAGGTGTTATTTTAGGACTATATATGCAATTAGAGGGATTTTTCAACCCCTTTCCTAAAAGAACAAAATATGGTCGGACGATTGCAGAATACACACATTTGTAAGTATACCGAATACAGTAAAAGAACATGAAATTTTGCTATGTGCCATAGTAATATATATATTTAGCCTAATGAAATAAGCAATATACTTGAAATATTTCATGTATTCTCAGCGAAATCTTTTATTTTACACGTGGTATGGGTGTTACGCTACGTTGGTACCCATGAGGAGGTATTCTTATATAACCTTTTAATAAGAGAAATCTGCTTTAGTATTTTCAATGCAAATCGAAAAATACAATGAGTGCCTATAATACACATAAATACAATTTAATAAAATGTAAATAAAAAAAACCCTGGAAAATCTCAAATTAATATATATATATATATATATATATATATATATAAAGTAATATTTATCAACTACATTTGAAAACATTTCATTCGTTGATAAAAATGTTTTATTTAATACATTGTAAACAGCTTCTTCTCTATTGGAAACCAAATGCTTAATTTATGAATTTATGAAAAAACACTCCAACAAATCAGAAATGTTTATTGTTGTGAGGCCTTTTGTGTTCAAATGAACACATTCGTCAGAACTACATAACAATTAATGAAAGCCGGGTGTCTTTATATAGAAACCTGGTATATGTTTTAATGTATAAAGGATAAACGCATCCTACACAGTTTCTGTATTAATAAAGATCTTAGTTATTTTGATTCCATAATTCCGAAAAAGTTTTTAATTTAATTAAACCTATGCAAAACACCTGAAAACACAAACGTATAGTTATATCCAGTCTCAAGCGGGATTTATGGGATTACAGTGAGTCGTTATTAATGTGCTGTCAATATGGCGAAACTCCCACATTTCAGCCTTCCAGGCCTGGAGATGACAAAAAGGTGTTATATTTTCAGCCCTGTCTGTGCTATAAATAAATGTTTTTCACTGTGTGTCATCCAGGTACAGATCAAGCCATTTAGCATAAAATGGAAAACGTGAGATAATGTTCTGTCTCATTACCAAATGTATGATTTTGCAATAAACTATATACAATTTAAAAATGACCATTGTCTTTTTGAATACGACCAATGAAATGTAATTGGTTTTTTAATGGTTAATTTAATGGTTAATATTAATTAAATTCAAAACTTAATATTTAAGCTGATTATTTGGAAGTTGCTCTTCCATTATTAACATATTTGTAATCGAATTATCAAACAAAACGTAACTTTATCAGATGTGGAATTATTGCCGGTACACAGATTTGATCCCTCATGCCACTTAACTGTTCCGTTTGTTTCAATAGAATCTGCTTAGCCGTCACTTTACAACATTAGTGCATTATTATTGGTTTTATATTTATTACAGTTAAAATATGATTTTAGTTGTGTAATTAGAGTTTCTGAATTTCCGATGTTTTAGGGATTTTATTCTTTTTTGGGAATATCACTTTCTTTCGGAACGGCTTACTAAACATGTTTATGGAGTTAAATAACTATAAGGTATTGTTTATTATTAATTTTATTTATTTGAATAAATTAAATTCGGCTATTGCCATTTATACACAAATTTAATGAATATATATATATATATATATATGTGTGTGTGTGTGTGGTGTGTGTGTGTGTGTGTGTGGTGTGTGTGTGTGTGTGTGTGTGTGTATTGGAGCTTATAAGAATCATAAAATAAAATATAGAGTACAACAGGATATCTCACTGTAGATTTTTTCAGAGATAATAAAATGAGAGAGAAGTTTAAGATAAAAGTTATTTGCTAAAGTTCTTTACATCTAGACTGCTGAGTCAGTATCATAAATCTGATACAGCAGTTTCAGTCTCTAGTTGTAGAAGGATGAAGTTGAACTGTACGTTTTCAAAGTGAATATTTATTAATAAAATCCTAGGTAGTAGGGGGGAAAATGTACTATCAATACTAGACCATTTTATTATACTAAGTTTGATTTAATATTTTCACTATTCCATTAATTGTTTATATCACTAATTATTTACTTTTTAATATTATATAACCTTATATTATATTAAAAATAATACATTTTGATAATTATTTTATATTTAATTAATGTTATAATTATTAAAACAACTAGTTATAACTTAAATTTAATATTTACACTGTTTTAGTACGCGGTTTTTATAGGTTTTCTCATAGGTTTTACATAGGTACTGCCTATTAATTTGATTAATTAACAGTAATACTATAATTGTATTAATATCTAGGCGAAATATAACTAATCGTGTGTTTAACTTATTAGATGCAATTTGCTTAACTTTAAATTTTCATTATATAAGAGAAAGTATTCCCAAAAATATATGGAGTATTATTAATGAATTAAAAGTTTATATACTCTTAAATGTTATTATAAAATGTCAAACCTAAGGTATGAAATGTAATATACAGTTTACGCACTTTATAACGTTTAACATTTTTAAGGCTTAAAGAAAAGTAAAGAAGTTTTTCATTAAACCATATCACTTAAAATAATTTTAATCGATATTACATAAAATAATTTTATATAATTCCGATTAAATATGAACATTTGTATTACATTATTATAATTACCTATGTTTTAAGTTTCACAGATGATTAATATTGCAGTTATTGTTACAGTCATCACACACACAATTCTAAATTTATCCATATAACAAGTTTTGACTGATTTTGTACCATTGTTTTAAAAGTAATGATACAAATTTACTGTACATATTTATCAAGTAGGTGTTATGAGTTTTTAGAATGGTTTCTCATATAAAAATCAATCAGATCAGAAAGTGAGGTGATGGTGGGCTTTGGCTGGGAGAGTTGAGATACAGTAGGGGGACTCTAAGTTCCACGCCGTTAACTGAAATTCTCAAATACTGGTAATCAGCCAGTTGCTGATTTCTTGCTTCTTTAGTTTCCCTCATCACACTGAGATAATGTTATGAATTGTATACTTCTTCTTAGTTTCCAATTCCGTTATGTTCAATTACGTATAATAATTGTTATGTAGATATTAAAGGTAAAATTTCAACACCAGAACACTTGTTGAATGTTATGTGGTTTAATTTTATTTTGACTATCATCTTATTTGTCCACAGAGTATAAAAATACATGTGTTTATATGACGTACAGAATAAATTAACTGCCCAAAAAATTAACAAACATATGTTTCAAATATATACCTAATCACAGTATAACTATCAGTAGTTATACTAAACGATTTTGTGTCCTATAAATGTTAAAAGTTTAATAGTCCATAAAACTAATTTCTGCAAATTATCTGTTGTAAAAGTGATTAAGGTGAAAACGGCCCAAACAATTTTTATTTTTAATTATTCACTACAGATAAAATCTTAATCTTTTGAGTAGTAACTATATGAAAAAGTATGCATATTTTAAATATATTACTACCTCTAACATTCTAATATCCCGATAGCACCACTTTGGTTTAACTTCATGACCTTTTTTAATAACTAAATGCATATTTTTTGTTTTAACTATTATTATTTATAAGTAATAACACATGATAGTATATTTGAATAGGATGATTTGAATCAAGAATATCAATAAGTGTACGCATTTATGTCTTAAACCATAGATCAACTTGAATTTTATACTTTAAAATCAATCATACTCAAACACATATAGTGATAACGAAGGATATATTTACATGCATAAAAATCATCGTTTCATAATTTATCAAAAAATGAATTAATCTTATGAAAAATAACCATAAAATGTATGAATGAGTCTAGCGAAGTATAACCATGCAGTGGCGTGCAGGCATCTCATCACAAGCTAACGTCACTAGAGGAAAATTCAGGCCTGCGTATCTCGTGTCGTCTTGGATAAAGGTTTTTAAACTATTAAATTAAAAATTATGGCCATAAATTTCATGTATAGAAATTTTAGCTCGAAATTTAATCTGACATAAAAGCAAGTTTGTTCAATAATACTGTATATTTATTTATGACAAAGCCAAATCTATGGTAAATGGCAGGGTCTATACCTGGATGACATACAGTGAAAAACATTTATTTATAGTGCAGGCAGGGGTTTAAAAATAAGACCTTTTTGTTTCCCAAATCAGGGAGGCTATAATGTGTGGGGCTTGCCATATTGACAGCACATTATAACGACTCAACTGTGCGTAACGACTCCCAGTCCCATAAATATCGCATGAGGCTAGGAGATTGTTCAGTTGATCGCATAAGGTTTTAATTCAATTCAATTTTTTGGGAATTATGAAACCAAATAAATAAAAACTGTATTATAAGTAAGGAGAAAGATCCATTCAATATATTATCCTTTGTTTATTTAAAATAGGACTTGCGTTTCTAAATATAAAAACGAATTCGTGTATTTTGTTTTCATTAAAGTATTGTTTATAACCCCTCTACTTTCAGAATTTGGGCTGGAACCTGTTTGGTATTTTAAGTTAAATATGTAAGAATGGCTGCAACATAATTACTGCAATATAAGAGTATACGTCACTATACTACATAAAAAACCTTAAGGTGTCTGTTTCTGGGTTTGTGTGTGTGATAAAATTACTACTAAACCTATTGTACCTAACAAAACATTTTTATTTTTAATGCGTAATCTCAAGTCATATCATATGAATTATAAAGTTATTTCATTTTATTTTTAACATATTGGGAGTTTATTTAGGCAGGAAGGTAGGTGTGCCATTTGAACTTGGTCAGTTGTAAAACTATTTTTCTATTCTTTTTCTTACTGTACTCCACTTGTGTTGTTATCCAACTTGAAACCCCTAATATGTACGTAAATTTACATAACTTTCCAATTTAGTAAAGGTCTGCAATAAATAAAAATTTAGTGAATAATAGAAAAGTTAACACTAATTCTTAAAGGCTCACATGTAAAAATTTAAAATGAGAGAAATTTATTAATGGAAGAAAAAAAACCTCATACATACATAGCATAGTTCCCAATGCAAAATGTGGAGAAAAAACATGAAACATTAAACATGGCTTACTCTCTATCCGGTGTAATGTATGTATATTACACCTCATGTATGTATAAACACTCTTTCACATATGTGTTTAAACAACCAAACTATAATATGGTCGGAAAACCAAATACCTGTCAAATGACTTGTTTACATATAATTAAATATGTATAAGAGGGCCAATAACCTAATTTAATTTCAATTAATATTGAATAGCAAAAAGTACTTGTTTCCGGCTGGACTCGAACCCGGATCTCTCACTTGCCGGGTGAATGTGCTACCATTACACTCGGGACTCGGCGTTTTATATATATACATATAGGAAAATGGGGATAAAGTACGATTTGAGGATAAGGTCGAGGTAGAGGAACCTAGTTTCCCTATATGTTTGACCAGTATCTTTACTGCTGTAACAGATGCCAAACCAGCAGCATGTTATTCTTACTTTAACGTCACAGTTTGGCAGACCTCCAAGTCTTAAGATATAGAGTGTAGAGTCATTTATATCGCGTCGTTTTATATTTGGCTTGTGTGCGTCAGCCCTGAGTAAAAACATATATTTATTCATTCCTTTTTTATTAAATGTAAAACCATATTAACGTGTTTGGGTTGGTTTACAATTGAACTTATGGAATAAGTGAAGATGATGATCCCCAGATTAAAGACATAGCAGAGGCAGTAACTAACTACTTTAACACTTATGCTTTCTCATTCCACCTAATTTGATCTAATAGAATCCAATTACATTATCATTAACTTTGTTAAATATTCCAAACGGGGCCAACTCATAATATATGCGTTATGAGGAGTATTCAAATTGATAATATGATTTACGTGGGTGGTATAAATCAATCTACAGTTTTATTAGAACTCAGCATTATGTGGCGTAAAAATGTTTAAAATATTTTTCAAAGTACTTACAGTGTGTACCGACACCTTTAATATAAACCATGATAATTAAGTACTGTGTTAATCTAAACTAAATACGTGAGTAACACCAAACGTTGTTTTCAAGCTTATTTTGAGCTTTTACAAATAAAAGTGTGGGTAGGGGAACGTTCATTGTATTCTTCAACTTTAAAAATGTATTAATTTAATAAATGCAACAAGCCTATAGATAAAAAATTCATAAAAAAATAATGTACAATCACTCTTTTGTATTAAATAAAAGCAAAATTATTTGCATTTTTACTTTTGCCTATCGTATCCTGTGTGCGCTAGAGATATGATACACAATTACGAATCTCAGTTGAAGAAATGTAATACATTGGATTTATTATAAAAACACATTTGTATAAAAATATAAATGGGGATTTTAACCAATAAATACAATTTTTGTTGCGAATTTACGTACAAATACTTATAACTTAAATATATGGATGTAAAAGTAAAACAAAACTGCACTCTGCCGGACGACTATACAACACATAAACTTAGTAATATTATATCAATAATACTAATATTTTTAAATATAGTAAATTTTATATCAATTTATATTTATAATATACTAGATGTATCTGTATTAGTTCTATATTGTTTTGAGGATATATATATATATATATATATATATATAGTATATATATATATATTACTCGTAAAATTGTATATTTTACATATTTAATAATTTAGAATTGTAAATCTACAATTAGCTCATTTAGATTCTTCGATTTAGTTTTTTATTACCATTGTTAGCACAATGTGTAAAACACATTTAGAGTCATCCTTATCTGTTAAGAAAGGAGTAACACAAAAATTTAGATGATTGAAATATCATCTTCTGCAGGTGGGGGAATTATATAAAGTAATACTTTCAATAATAAAGAATGTCGGCCGATGGGATATCTTCTAAACCCCATTTTCAATATACAACATTCCGCTAATTTAACCTGTTACTCATGTGAGGGTACTACTCAAACTGCCATTCATTATATGTTGTCCATATCACCTAAGAGACTACCATAATTATAAGGAGGCATATATCAAAAGGACATTACCTAAACTAAACTACTAGGTTAACTAAAAGTACATTAGTAAACTAACCTTTCCACTGTTTATCTCGACTCCTTGCCACTATCGTAGCTGCAACATTTATTACTTTAGTTCCTGTAACATATCAGTATAGCACTATCTATTCGGGAAGCTCTTTAAATTAGGTCAAGTACCTAACTCACAGTTAAGAACCTTTCAGCTGATAGAGTCCAACCGGCCTACAACATTTGCGCTCTTAACTGAACAATTAAGAGTTCTGTACAAAGTTTCTTTTTACAGAGTTGTGGGTTTTTAAAACATAAATTTTTAGTTTTTCATGGTCAATATAACTATAGCTGGATTGTATACTTAAGTTAGAAATCTCTTCAAATTGAAATAATTAAACATACATAACAGACTAATTAGCATTTGAAAATAGAACAGTTTAATGTGGATTAGTAAAACAGCGAAAATATTTTTACATTTCACACAACAACAATATGTTATGTACATTGTATACGCGGTTGGAACATAAGATTTTTTGAAGTTAACACGAAAAGCCAGTAGGCTTACTACTGCGATAGTTGTAAAGTTGTATAGTGTATATTTGAATAGTTTTCTGGCAAACTCTCCGCTCTTTGTGGAATTTGCTTTCCTGCCAGTCGTAAATCATACGAGCCTTGACCCGTTAGACCAATTACTGTCACTTTTCAGTATATCTGTTATGGTTTTAGTACATTTAAGAATAAACTAGGCTCGCCCCTTTACTGTATTCAAATCGTACATTTTCTGTAATATCGGTATAAAAGGTCTTTAAACATGTAGCCTTCACATTTTACATTCTTTTATAGAAAGTTATATTTGTTTCCGTAATAATCTTAGGGGAGCCTTTTAAGGGAATCGCTAAAAATTATAAATATAACTTTAATCCTGACGTACTTCTCAAAACCCAAAAGAGAGATATCCTTAATTATAATATTTTTCTATAAACTAAATTATACAAGAGAATCCAAGGAAACTATACCAATATCATTATGCTTTGTTTTTGTTTAAGTTTTACACCCTACATGTACTTTATATAAGACGTGTTGATTAAGAGTACTGCCGGAGAAAAAAGCGCACCAATCTATGTGTTTAATATTTTTTTAAATCTTTTAAATACAATATGAAAATAACAGTTGATTTGGATTTATTTGGTCCATGAAGAAATCTGTAAAACCTGTACAGCTGTAATGACGAAGCCAATTAAGCATAAAGCTAATCAAAGCACCACAAAGCTAATTATTCGGTTTGTTGAATTGTAAATTCTCTTTATAATTATTATTCTTAATTTTATGTATTAAATGTTGCAATTGTATATTTATCCTTTAAGATGATTGTAACTGAAACCCAGGAATAAACGTAAACTTTCTAAAATGCTTTATTAAACTATGAAAAAATTTCAAATTATAAGCAATTAGTTAAACCATTTCATTAGAAAATTGTTCATCAAACAAAATACGCAAACACAAACATAGATATTTATATTAAACATGAAAATCATAAAAATACTTTTAGCGCTTTGTACTAAATCAATATTTTTGGCTTTGCTTTAAATTTATCCTTCAATCAGAAGAAACAAATTTTTATTATAAAAATGAAACAACACAGCGTCATTTATAAGATTTAATTTCTAAACATACTGCACATACACCAGCTTTATTCTTTATTTGGTCCATAAACTGATTTATGTTTATTATGCGCTAACCTTAAACGTTGTTATTGTTTCATTAGAAGGAAATACAAAAACCCACTTATGTTTTAGTTATTTAAACTTTGAAAGTATAGGTATTTCGATTTATTTTGTAATAAAAATTAAATAACAAAATTAAATTAAAAATTTCCATTATTTTAAAAAGTATTTGCCTTCACTTAAAACGCCCGGAAAATCCGATTTTGGATCGCTAATATTAGTTTACATAAATAATATGGTGTTTTATGTTACCAATAGATTATTTATAATAAAATAAGTAGAGCATATCAATAAACATTATCTTGCCAAAATTTAATTGTAACTTTTAATGTATTGTCTTAAATTCAAAAATGAATGTTTTATAGTAGAAATATAATGATGCAAAAAAACAAAGGCACACTTGTGATATACAATAAATGCAATATGCAAATAAAATAACTGCAGATTAATTAAATAGATTGGAAAGTTAGCAATCTAACCTTTGGGCATTATATTTATAAGCGCTAATGAAATTGAATTAAATTCCAGGCAAAATCTTCAACTTTTTGCTAGTTTTTCGAAAGCACACTTATTACGTCTGTAGACATTCATTTGGGACATTGGTACTTTTAGTGCGTGCTTGCATGTGTGCGCGTCATGAACATGCCTTATACGTACATGCTCCATTATGTAACACGATGTTTTTTACATGGAAAATGAAAGAACATAGCACACTTTTAATTCTGTAAGGTCCGATTGTCGTCGAGGTATAGTGCATACAAACAGATAGATATACAGAAACAAAACATAAATAGGCTAAACTATTTTTCAACACATCGTGTGACAGACAGGCTACGGTGTATCTGTCAATGATGAACCATTATTGGGCCTCATGCTGCAAAACAAAAACTAAGGAATGGATCTATTATACAAAATGTATTACATTTTAAAAGTGAAAACTTTTCTCTAAACATATTTTTAACAATGATACACTTAGTTTATTGGATAAATATAACTTATTTCCTTACTTTTGTTTGAAATAGACTATATACTTACAAAGACACTTGTTTCCTCTGTACTGCTTGGCATTAGTTTATTATCACTGTAATACAAATATCTTGTTATAAATTGAAACACTATTCCATTTCAGAATAACTGAAGATAATCTTGTTGATATGGTTTTAGGAAAGCTTGTTACGTTGAACCGCTCTCAGTATAACAAAGATCTCCTTGCCTGTTAACTCTCTGATGTAGTCACGCACTCTACTGTTCTGTCTCTAGTCTTCCGCAATCACCTTTGTGTCCTAAACAGTTACGTGTCTTGTGTGATCACGGACACAGTGTTCTCCTGCTCTTACCTCTTTTCTAATTTACAGTAATTTTGATGAATAACACATTGCGCACTTAATATGCATATAAAATTAGGTACATTAGTAGTGGTACTTTAGTGAATAGTAGGATTTTCATGATTAAACCCTCCAACTGGCGGTCATTTTTTCCTGTAGTGGCGGCATGTTTTCGAGCCTCGTGCAAGGGTTTTTTTTTTTTAAAATTTATTAAAAATATAAATTAAAAAGTAATATATATAGAAGTATATATATATATTTGTGTTCAGAATTAAACATATAATAGTATTAGTATTTAAAATTTGGCCTTAAAAAAATGTTTACTAAAATTTTTTTTACATGAAATTCAAAATTTACATTTTCTTTTTTTTTAATTTGGGGGGGACCATACCTAGCAAACCAAGTTATAGTAAGAAAACTACAAAAGTGAGATTACCATTTTGTGTCAAATTTATTCTAGTTTCAGAAACACATAAGCATTATACAAATTTAAGAAAACTATAATAACACTATATAACAAAAAGCAGCGATGCGCATAAATTGGTGAAAATAGGGTGTATATGTAAGAGTTTGCTAATAAAAGTTTTACTAATACAGTTTTACTTCAATACATGTTATATTGCATATTTAAAAACTATAGTATTCCTTAGGCTTTTTTTTATCCCGAATCCAATGGTACATGAATCGAATCGATACGTTGCCGGAATATACTGTAATGAGTGATTATGCAAGGGAATGTTTGTTTATCACAATTTTTATGAACAAACAATCATCAATGGGTTATGTTTATCAAAATTTTGATGAACAACAGTTGGAGGGTTAAAGGAGTATTTGATTTATAATCACGTAATGTTTAATATTTCGGTCCATTTTAACAACTTGCAGTGTTTAAAGACTTTAGGACTATAAGAACGTAATGAAATTGTCTATTGGTAATTATCTCTAATAATTTTGAAATCAGAATTAAGTGCATAGAGAGTACAAATGAGAAACAGGATTAAAGGTTTCAGCAAAAGCATTTGAATATAAGTTTAGGTTACCTGTAATAGACTGTAAATTGTTGTTTGATTAAAACCCTGTGTATATGAATGGCTTTAATGTTTCCGTGTTCTGGCCAATACATTGTAAGTATGAGTGTGACGAGAAATCTGTTCTCCATGTTAGTTGGAGAAAAGAGTAACTTTTTTTTCTTCTTTTTCCTCTTTTAACGTGGTCAATAAGGGGTGGACTGAAGTAAAAACGTGATTAACACATTAAGTTTCAGGTTCATAACTAATCACATTGCCCGCATAGCTAAACACTAGAATAAGTTTCCTATTATTATCCAAGGACAATATCGGAAACTTTGGAAGTACTCAAAAAATAAAGTATTTCAACATCTTGAAGATAAACATATTATTGAAGAATAGGTACTTGGTGGCACGATTATAATGGAAATAATATTTTAATTATTTCAACGGATCTACCATTTTATAGCATAAGTTTAAAATGTTTGGTTTTTATTCAGTAGTAAAAACAGGTACTAGGAGTATTAACGACATATATTAGTGGATTATTACATACTGAAAACCAACCAACGCAAAAAGCTCTAAATTGACAGAAATAAATAATTTCGAGGCAAAAGTAACTGGAATTTACGGGTTTGCACGGTACACACGGTAAAATAGAAACTTTCTCAACTTTTCATGTTTTGAGCACTTCTGCTTCTGACGAATTACATTTTCCAACATATCCCAAATAGTCTTTACTGCCACGATCACGGTGAAATATCAAAAAGTGTACATTCATTGTCATTTTTATTTAATTGATTTTGCCTTTTTTCACCAATCCAGAATATATAAATACATATATCGGTATGAGCTGTCCTTTGATATATCTAATACAGTACTGATCAAGCACTGTATACTTAATATTTTGCTACAATTTAAATTAGCATACTTTTACTAAAATCTTTAATTTTAATATCTGGATATTTTCTTACTGTGTGCTCAATATCGCTCGCCAGAAAAGAGTGAAATAAGAAGTGTTCTTGCTATTAAGTATACTCAAAGCTTTTAAGACTATATTATAAAAAAAACATATTGGTTAAATTAAATAATATGTATGAATGTGCTGTTATAAAGCAGTGTTTACGCGGAACATTTTACTAAACAAAATTTAACAGGCTCTTTTAATTAATATTTAAATTACGAATTGTTACTGTAATATAAATTTCAGACAACAAGATGGTATTTTTCATAACTTAGAGAGAAAGGTTTGAAATAAGAACAGACTTATATGTTAACCTCTAAACACCATGAAAATGTCGATGTAATTTGTCAATAAAATGGGTCTTTGTAATTTTTTACTACTATATGTCAATTTGTTTTCTAGATATTGTGCAGACAGAGAGACAGATAATTGTGCAAACAGACAGAAAGTGAGAAATAAAATATTTATGTCTCCACGAGTGATAGTCCTTCTCTGACGCTCAGCCAAGAAGAGAGAAGGGGAGAGAGTGAGTGAGAGGGAGGGAGAAGGTTTTATAACCAGTCGACCCTCGCATGATTTGTGGACTGGAAAGCAATTCCGCAAGCAGTGAGGAGTTTCGCCCAGAAACACTAACAAACTCACAAGAAACTTCACAACTTACGCAGTTTGTAGCAAACTTGGTATTCCATGTCCAACTAATAAACTTTCACAATAAATATTGTTCCCTAAGTTATAATCCTATTAAGGTACGAAACATAAACTTTGTGTATGCACGCGGGTCTTGAAAAGAGTGTTAGAGCATGAGCCTATTACATATGATTAAAATATGATTTAGTATAAGTTGAGTTCTTGTGGTTTACAATTTTTAAAGGTAGCATAACATATAACAATGTAGGAGGTCGCAACCACATATCCGCACTTAAGGTTTACTGAGGTTACATGAAAAATGTCGTTATTACATTTTATACTGTCGCGATTTTAGGAAGAACACATTAGGAGTTTGAAGGAGAAGAGTAATTCATAAAATATCACCTTGTACTATATCACGTTGGCAAACCACAAGGGACTGACGACATACTCAGTAAGATACAGCAATGTGTTTTCAGAAAGATATTTGTCTGCTGAAACTTATTGAGGGTTATAAATCCTGGAAGCTCCAGTGACAGGAAACTTGTGGCCAGTAAGCAGCTTTGACTGTTTTTTCCACAATTAATGTTTTAAGCCTACCATCCTTGACTTAGTTCTAAGTTGGAATTTACACAAACAAATTTTTTAAATTTAAGGATTTAATCAAGAAACATGATGTTGAAAACGTAACCAGACGTTCTCCAGAATTTAGATACTTACAATCACTCAATAATTATTACAATGTCTTTTGTAATCAGTTATAATGCCGAATACTGCGTCTAAACGTTTGGATAAATTGGTTAAAAAAACACATACTTTACAGTTAAGCACCTACAGAATTCGAAATATTTTCAGTACACATACACATATTCACTGATTTACGTGACGGTGGTAATGTTACTGATATCTACTTAACTAATTTATTTGAATAAAATATCTAGTTTAATTGTAGTCATGTTTGTTTTTTCATCGTAGAGAATATGAAATCGCACCACTGACAATGAAATTATATACAGTATCACTATTGTAAAACGATCAATCTACTAAATGTAAAATTTTTATTTTTTAAATTCCGATTCATGTTTGTAAGAATTAACTTAATACACACACACAAACATATATATATATATATATATATATAATATATATATATATATACATACATATTAAGTTTATATATATTTATAAATTTTCATAATAATCTACATAAAAAATTTACTGATTCCAATTTGAGATGAAGTTCAGTTTTAATTTGTATCAAATGGGCTGAAATTAAATCAGGCAAAAGTCAGGATTAACAAAAGAAAAACTTTAAACGCAAATTTATTTAAGTTGTGTGTTTTTCATAAAGCTTTTGGACAGTTGTTGTGTCATAATGGACAATCATGGACGATCGATAATACTGGACGTAAAAAGCATTCATTATAGTTTATTTTTGCATTACAATGAATTATGCAAAGAAATCTTAAAAATAGTACGAAATATTATCAAACCCTGTCTGGTATTTACGTTTAAGAACTGCTATAATATTAACAGATTACGTGTTACGAATACATATAATAAAAAGGTCCCTCACTACTAAAGTTTAGGTTACTAAAGTTATTAGTTTAGTTCAGGACATTTCAACCTGATTTATACAATTCACCACATAAAATTAAATGAGAGGACGTTTTAAATCCTTCACTTAGATTTTTATAACAAACATCTTGGACGTACACATTTTGAGAGATCTATAAAAAGCATAATTAAATATTGCCATAACATTGTTATTAATTTTCATGTAGATAACCATAATTTTGCGAAACAAAAATGTCATATGTTTATCTAAGCGTAAGATTAAAATAATTTAAACTAAAATTACTAATGAATGAATTGAAATTTTAATATTATTTATCTGCAAAATGTTATACACAGATCATAAATATGGTAGGAAGCAAAACAATTTTTATATATTTAGTTAAATATAAAATTTTAAAAGAAATAATTTCCATATTTGTAATTTTTTTAATATAGCAATGAATAACTTAAATTGTTTGTTCTTTATTTGAGCGAGAAGATAAAACAGCATTTTTCGTCCAGAAGAAGATGTGCAATTCTGGGAAACTGCAATTGAGACCGTCACTCACTTCCTTTGTGTAAAACTGGGACACAGCGACGGAACCAATAATGGACATAGAGTGCAGCACAGCGTTTTGTCCATCATTATTTTACCTTTGTTTAGTTTTAATGATGTCCTATTGAATAATAATAGAACACGGATAAAATAATTGGAGACAAATGAACTTGAATGTTTAAACGGTGAGGAGGCTTAAAGTGAATAGTGGATTCATTAATTACGAGCTTAAGAACTTTTTAAAAGTTAAATTATTATTTAATTTTCTTATTTTAATAATTAATATATCGATTGTAATATATTAAAAGTTAATTATGGTATGTTTTATTTAATTTAAGGTTATGAAATTCCCTATATTTTACGATATTGTCCGTATGCTATGTTATGGAATATAGGGTGAGTCAGCTAAATTGTCCTAATCATATATTTGGAGAATTTTTGTGTGGTATAAAAAAGAGAAAAAAATATAACACTTCTAAATTACATACAGGGAAATCTATTCAAAATAATATCTTTAAATAACATTACCCAAATTAATTACCATATACCTATGATGTATGGGACAGTGTTTTTAAACTTTAACGGAAATAATTTAGTAAAATACGCCTCTCAGATATATTTAACATTAGGATAAATTTTTTAGAGAAACGTTATAACTATAAGTAAGACAAAATAACTATTTTCCAGATTAGCCAAATATTGTAAAATATGTTTAAGTGTCGTGTAGTTTTAAAGGAAACGTGTTAAAAATTTAAACTATGTTCAATGTGTCCTACTTCACCGATTCCTGTACATTTGCTTAATGTTCAGTTCATTTTTCAGTCAGCAACATTTTAATTTTTAACAAAAATAAATACTCCTAAATCTCTTTATCCAAGAAAATTAAAAAGTACAGACCCGCGTGTCGTAGAATTTGAAAAATATAATAATTATAAAATACAACAATGTTTTTTTTTTAAGATGACTGCGAATAACATAAAGTATTTTTCAATTTAAATCTTTAATTTATTAAAAGTTTTAACTTTTTTAAAATATTCTTTTTTTAAATGCCCAAATTTTACGAAAAAAGGTTTATGTGACAAATTTTATTAAAAAGTGTATCTCTATTTTTTAATGTGTTTAATACATTATAGGAGATCGAGTAAAACCGGAATTTCTTAAGTTTTGACACACTATTTTGTACTAAAATACTTGAAGTTCATAACCGACCCTAACATGGTTAAACATCTTATTCCAAAGAATTGGATGACATTATTTCATATAGTTGACCCTTTTTAGAGGGTTGCTTACATTTTCATTATCATAGGTCAATATTTTCATAATATATGTCTAAGGACATCGACTCACCCTATATATTATATATTATTCAGCTTATTTGTTACTCGGAGGATTTCTCACAATGTAAGCAAGGTTTATTTATTTGAACTATTATATTATGGCAGATTATATACACTTTAAGTTAATTTGATTTATAAAAATTTCACCACAACGTTCACAATAAAATGAAAGGCTAAGAATACATTTACATGAAATAGAGTGGACATAGTGAGGGAGTCTCCTATAAACAGTTTTGCTAATATTGAAATGCAAAATATGAAGAAAGCTGTGGTTTAGGTAAAAATATTGATTTTTTAGATGTTTTATTACCTAATAAAACAGCTAAATTAAATTAATAGATTAATAATATTTTTACGTAACGGTACTGTGTAAATCTGAGACAAGGCTCTGAAAGCGGTGTAATCCTCCCGGTTAGAACACTAAGCTGGTCTCTCCGGCATATAAATACGGTTTATAAGTTCTACACTCGGTCTCTTGTGTAAGCATAACCACACTCTTAACCTTTGCTGTATTCTTTTGGTTGGTCAAACACTAACTTGCGCTCTATACCTCATTCCTGAAAAAAAACCCATATTAACTTTGGAAGAGCACTTCATAAGAGCTTAACCACTTAATACAGAAGTGAATCAGGTCAATCCCGTGATTTTCTGCAGGATAAGTATACACAATTAAAATAACATGACGTGTGGATTTGTTTAAAAATACCTGTACGGTTCACACTCACAGAGACACAATAATGTTTTCAGCTGTATTTAGGTGTTTGCTCATGTACCTAAATTTGGGACATGTAACTACCCAAAGTTAAAGCTATTTTTAAATTAATAGTTTATACTTATAACTAAAAATGACTGTGTAAGTACAAAAACTAAATGAAGGGAAGTAACGACTTACCATGGAAAGTCTTTACCTCAAACCTGTGCCAAGATAATCTCAAGGACAGACATATAGGGGAAAATCAAATACAATAGGAATGCTGTCTGTCCTTTTAATAATAAAGAATATGGAAAATGTTTAAGTCTATGGATTCACTGATTTCAGAAATATACTCAAGACAGACAGAAGAGAAAACACAGAAGCCCCCTGAGAGATAGGCTTTGAAAACGCTAATCCAAAGCTTTTATTTTTTAATTTGCTTTAGGAATATGTTAAGAGTAATGAATCATGTAATTGTTTTTACATTTACCAAAAATATATTATTTTCAAAAATATAATTTTAATTAGTTCGTTAGATGCACTAATTTTAACCTCAATCAAGTGCAGCCAGATGACACTAAACAGTGTCGTTTTTAAGAAAAAAAGCTTAACATTAATTTCTAATATTGGTCCAAGAAAATTTAACTGAACTACTACTCCATAATCTAAGTTAACGTAATTACATCCGTTAATTAAGACATTGTTTTAATCTGATCCGTACATGTGATAATGTTTGATGATATCATTGTCTTCGTGTAACGTTTAAGTCTGGTAATAAATAAAATAAATATAATAAAATTGAAACTCTTTGAGAAATTGTTTTAAATAAATTTATTTTTAAAATATTTGAAATTTTTATGATAGTTTTTGAATTTGTCAATGTATCTCCTAAAGCTTTTAATGTTATGAACAAAAAAAAAAACATTCACATTTTTATTAACAAACAATCAAAATTCTGGAAATACTTACAACCAGTATGCGGAAATAGTTATGGGACATGAGTGCCAATTAAGTTTCGTTAAAAAGATAAACAAATTTAATTGTAAAGCCTTGTTTAATACTGACAAGAAATATTGTAACTACTTTGAAAAGTTTATTGTTAAATGTATTTATTCTATATATAATTTTAATTTAAAGTAGGTTTTGTCTGGTACGTAATTATATTTAAACTTAATGAATCAGCAATAGCTGTTTCGTTTTACACTTTTTAATTAACAAGAAGCTTAAAATCTCTTTAAACACTTATTGTGTAAAATGGAACATTAGAATGTCAATATAAAATTTAAAGTTATTAATCAATAGATATGCAAAAAAATGCTCCCACGTTACATTATGCCAAAGTGTTCTTTTCTTCCTGTAAATTAATGGATATAAAAATATTAGAATTGCGTGTACAGTGTTCAAGTCACGGTGATAAGGAAACAAACTCCCTTCCAATAAATCTTTAGTAAATCTGTATTTCTTAATCCTGCGAACAGCTTTATTTACATTTAATCAGATGTTTTCCTGTATACCAGAATTAAAATGTGGAGCATCTCATATCCAACTTATATTTATGGGTCTAATTTCTTCGGATCATAAGTCATTAAATAGAACATCTTCATAAATATTTCGAACATATTCTATTGTATTTTTGTATTCCAGATTTTACATATTTTTTCCTAACTATTATTTAACGTGCTTTTCCTTGCGCACGAGTGGTAATTTACTGTCGCAGACTTCTTTATTAGCAATGAGAAACCGTTGAAACAAGGAACTTTGGAAGAATTTTAATAAGAAAAGTGTCACATTCTGAAAGATTCCTTACTTATCCTCACCCACGCTAAGTTTTCTATTATCCCTTTAAGTGAAGTTTAGCGCCAATAATGGAAAAAACTTTGAATTGAAATTTACATGCTGAAAGTTTTACAACGTCATTCAATTTATCGGTCCTCAAATACTATGTTTAGTACTTTGTCTGAGTATTGAATATTGTTTTGCAGCAATTCCATTACGAAAATTGAATATGGTTTATGTGTTAAATTTTATATAAGTAGTTTAAAACCATATTCAAATTTAATCAATATTT
Source organism: Homalodisca vitripennis (assembly GCF_021130785.1). Classification (NCBI taxonomy): domain Eukaryota; kingdom Metazoa; phylum Arthropoda; class Insecta; order Hemiptera; family Cicadellidae; genus Homalodisca; species Homalodisca vitripennis. The sequence goes on from NW_025778190.1 coordinate 73,840, forward strand.
AGTAACAAAATCAATTTTGGTAAATATACCTTGTAACTGAGCGTTTGTAGATTTCAGGTTAAGTTTTTTTACACCCCGAACTTTATATAGCTATTTTTACTTATATGAATATAATAAAAACATTTTCTTATTTTTATGTGAGTTTTGTTCAGTGGAACGTACACTTATGAAATAAGCACGGATTAAGTGAAACAAAATTAAACTTAGAAAGTCTTACATTTTTCTTACATTTAAAACAACGCTACTTTTAAATAATAGGATATAAGAAGTAAACCATATTATTAACAGATTTTCTATGGCCTTCAGAATTTAACGACTGGAGTCAATATTGAGTGCGGTGTGATGATAGTTTCCTTAACAGCATATCCACACACTAAACCAAGAAATCGTTTGTAATGTAATAGATACGAAAGTGTTCTTTGTTTGTTTTACTTTGCTTACGATGCGGTAAAATATAGGAACTGATTTAGTATTTAATTATTTTTGTCAATTTTTAGCATGCCTGGTAATGAATATAGGCGTACTATTAATTTCAAAAATCCCTCCAGACTAAACCACATTAGGCTCTAAAATAGCGAAAAGAATCCCATATTCGGTCTCATCAAAGGTTTTTAATAATAAAATTAATGAATTAAGTTAATTTGTTAAAGTATAAACTAAATTTATTAACAGATAAAGTATTTATATAACCTCTATATTTTACCCAACTTAATGGTGAGTCGATAATTCATGTCATTAACAGGCTTAACTAATAATATTAATTTATTACAGAATATTCACATGAACCTAAATAAAGACATCCGAATAATATTATGCATTAGGGAAAGTGCCCTGTTTCTTTGTTTTTTTCTTTCATGCGTAAAATATGTCAACTGATTATCGTTAAATTTGTGAACGGGACTTTTTTAGGATCCCTGATATTAAGATATAAGCATATTGTTATTTCAAAAATCCTCTTGCGTCCAGGAATAGGCAACAAGGTAAATTCAACATTTGAGGCGTTGGATAATATTAATGTAATCGAACCAGAAGTGCTCATACACGTGAACATGCTAGCAAAATTACTTACGTATAGAACCCTCTGGTGATTTCCCTGTAGCATTTATTAGACATTGAAATTAAATATAGATATATTTAATATTTCAAATGGCCACACACTCATATGTTTTTTATAAGTAAATTATAATAAATTAAAATAACTGTAAAAATAAGTAAAACGAATGATTACGAACATGCTGTCATGTTAATTGTTTCTCTATATGAAATAACTAACATAATTATCAAAAATATTGTATATTGTTTGGTGAATACGGTAAACTCTAAACTAGAACTAACTTTTTCTATATCATATCATCAATAGCGAATTAAAACCTATTAATTCATTTACTGTGTACGTTAAGGCACTAGATTTTTTTTTATTTTCTTACACATTGTTTAGGACGAATACAGTAGCTGGAGTAAATAAAAAACGGAGGACTTGCTATAGCATGGAATTTCAACAAAACCCTTCACACCGTGACTATCAAGTTTAAGGAAATAGAGCAAGCGCAGTGAGTGCGTAATTATAGATAGTGGAATCACAACCGCAATATACCAAGAACACTACAATTCAATGTTTTTATGACACGTAGCAAATTGTAGATAATGACTTCGCGTACCATGTTTCATTGATAACCCAAATTAAGACAGGACTTACTTTTAATTTTGTATTATACATCATGGATGAAGAAAATAAGGGGATTTAGGCCCTGACTTACATTTTAACGCCTAAGACTAGATGAGGTACACTGATACTGATTTAGGTATAAGTAAATTCACTGATAGAAATTCCTAAAGTGGCTGATGGAAATAATATCATATCGTTAGCTTACATGGATTTGTACTTTACTTCATCAGGTTTACAGTAGTTTTTACTTTTTTTTAAAACGAGATATACTAATGATGGTATCGTATATTATTTACATAATAGGAGACTTTACAAAACCTTTAAAATCAATTCAATAGTAATACAATATCTGTACATTTTCATTGCTAAATCTTAAGTTTCCACAATAAATATAGCATAATTTTACTTATTTTAGTTAAACATTTAATTTTGTTTTATATTAAGGCAATATTAGGCCATGATCATCAATGATCTCCGCCTCTGATAATGCTAGTAGTGATAATAGTTATTACAGTAATATAAAAAATATATATTCTTTATGTTAAATGTGAAAACGAATTATTTTCGTTTTTATTAAATATTAACTGCAACACTAATATTCTTAGTTGAAATTTTTAAAGATTTATTAAGGAAAGCAAATATGTTTAGCTATAATTAAGAAATAAATGACCTTCCTATACACAGCTGAAGCATTAATTATTGTTGTTATCATCTTATTATGAATTTATTATAATATTAACTGAAACTTTGGCTCTTGTATTTGCTAAAACGATTAATTAATTTGGGTTTAACGGATTTATACATAAGTTACATAATGTAATAGAAACACAAGGTTTTTCAAGTTTATAGCTAGGACATTCCTATTAACAGATGTTGCAACAGCACAGGATATGTGTATATCAAGAGTAGATTTGTTATCGTCAGCCCAAATTCCATCACAAGGGGATTAAGTTTACTTACCCATTGCAGGTCACTTAAGCAGCCATTCAGAAGCACCTGTGCAACCAAGTATCTAGTTTTATTGGAACTTTTCTATTGAAAAGTTATTGGCATTGCATTATGGACATTATAAGAATTGTAATAAGACTATTTTTAGGGCCATTAATAATATGTTTTCTAAGTTGGTTTTAAGGATATCAACGTGTCTAGAACAATACATTTGGCACAAAAATCTAAACAAAACGGTTTGGTAGTGCTAAGTGTCCTCAATTAGGTGGGTAACATCAAATTTCTAAATAACATTATGTTTTGAGAACTCATTATGAATATTTTAAGAGCATTGATGACAGTGAGTATCGATTTCTAGGATAACCAGGGAAAATTATCATTCATAATAAACCTCGTCCCTATCACGCTCTTTCGTGCTGAGGCCTAGAAAATAACAATAAACCGTTCCTTATTATGACGAAACGCGTGGAAATAATAGCATCTAATTGTTGTTAACTGGCTGTCAAATTTATAAAAGCATTATAGAAATGTAAATAAAACAGGTATTTCTTATTACTTATCTGACAAAATAAAACATTATCATTACAGTATAATTACGTGTTACTTTCCTTATATAATAATACTAGTTTAGTTAGTTCGGACAGCACCATGGTGTAAAACATAGCAACGGGGTATTTGCTGAGGTATCAATACAAACTTTTGAGTTTATAGTCTTCGTGGGCAACATAGAGGTCCTTACCAGTGCGTGATAGAGCAAGAGTAAATGTAATGCTTTAAATTACTGACTCACTTAGTTAAACCACGTTCACCAGTCCTAAAATCTCATGGAGGGACAAACTCATGGACGCACTATCATTACAGATAAACTATACAGTTACGGGGCAGGTGTATTGCCGAAGGATATATAATGGTAATGAAATACTGTTCAGCCATAAAATAATATCAACAATTTATCACGAAGTTTAAAAATTGACAATACCGAATAAGAACATCAGTCCTGTTTACAGATGTTGTCGTGTTCCCCCCAAAATGATTTCTTTTATTGTGGAGCCTTGGGTTACGCATAAACATTTAATGTAGAAAAGTAATATCCGCCGTGTTCCGCTTAGACGCCCAAATACTACTAAAAGTTAAAATGCAACTATTATCGGAGTATCAATGTTTCCTCAAATAGTACAGGAAGTTTTCATTATCTGATCGTTTTTCGAGATATTTGTTGTGAAAGAGAACAGACAGACGTTAGTAATTAAAATTGTGTAATCTGTCGATTAGACAAATGAAAGACAAATAGTTATTGACGAAATACGTACATTTCCCTGAACTAAGTCGAATGTAGATCACTAAGTGAAGTCCGGGTTAAATACCTTGCAGTAAAAAGTGATTTTTTTTTTTCTCAATTTTTTTATAATTATTGTAAATAAATGTGTGGAATACTAGAGGGGATATAATATTGTACACGTAATCAAAAGACAGTAAAAAACTACCTGATTTACAAAAAGTTCGCCAAGCTCCTTGTTCAAAAACAGAAGCAACTTGTCCACTACATCCTCAGACCATCTGTTGTGGGCACTTGTATAACTTTTTCTGTTGTCTCCACAACCCCCCCCTCACAAGCACCCCTTTGAAAATTTAAACTCAAAACAAATCCTTTTTTATTTTTTTTAAAAAATAAGTTCTATTAAAAACCTTTTTTGTAAATTTAATAAAAAACTCTCCTCTTTTT
>NW_025778191.1:0-20553 GCF_021130785.1 Homalodisca vitripennis
ACAATTTTTTAAAACCCATATTTGTTATTAGGATATTAAAAAATAAACTTATGTCTCTTTACTCATGGTTAAAAAAAGTGATTATAGAGAGATAAAAGGTATCTTTTACTTTGGCATATTCCATTTTATTATTTATTGCAATCCCAAGAAATAAGTGAAGAGAAGTTGTAAACTACCGTACACCTTGGTTACTCGAGTTCTTAAAATAGTATTCAGTAATGTTATTAAAATATTTATAATACCCATAGTTTAGTATAATAATTTTTTTAAGCTTATAGTTATAGTCATATACTTCAACTCCTTCAATAATACGTCTTATATTAACTGATCTTAGAAAGTAATGCGTTTACTTAATTTCAATTTACAGCTACTAAAGAATAAACGTATTACTAATAATCCCTAATTTAGATTTAGAAGACATAATTCAGTTTATTGTATTCTAATAAATTCAACCGTGAGTTCTGTTATTTTAAGGGATCGCAAGGTGGTGTAGTATTCTAACATGGTGTCCACATCTACTATATTAAATCTCCCGGACAGACAATCCTACTCGCCCCCTAAAAATCCCTCTGAGTTTTACTATATGTCCCTGTAAAAAAATTTTAAAGCTCCCTATCGATATTGTTTACCCTGATCTCACGTACCTCTGTTTGTCGTTAAATAGGAAAAATGTTTATGGTGGAAAGAGTTTGCTTAAATAATTTTTATTCACACTAATATCCATATTTATAATATTCTATTTTAAATTAGGATTACCAAATAATAAAATATTCTCTTAAAAATACTCAGTCAACATCTATGGATGTGAAAAGCAACACCACATATAAATCAGTTTCTTCATATAGAAATTAACTTTCACGTTTAATTTTCATGTGTACAAGTCAGTTAATTTTCAAGATAACGTCGGAAATGAGGTTTTACAGCCTAAAATTTATAGATTTGTGTCAATCAATAACTAAATAGTTTATTTATATTAAAAATCCAAATATAAATGTCTTCAATATTCATTCAATCTCATAGTGAACTGTAGGATACTCGATGGTCAAATACTTGTTTTAAAGTTTTTTGTACTGTCCATATGAAATCTCTTTGAGAAATGTAAGAAAATCCGTTAGGTTATATGGTATTAAACAGTTTGATTTTTTAATCTTATTGAACACTGTGAATAAATATAATTTATAATCTTGTGGAACAAGCTAAAGGAAAAATTGGACACGTGCTGATAGTCTGCATATTCCACCATATTTAATGCAACTAAAATTTAAAAAGCTTTTGCTATATATGTTCAATGATATATTAAATGCATTGCAAATGTTAAATACCAAAAAGATATTATCAGGAGATGAAAGGATGACTAAAAACAAATAATAGACGAGCAAGATTTATAATTACAAAGTTATTGAAAATTTTTATACAAAGCTCATTGACAAATATAACGAAACATTTAAAAATTTTAAAATCTCCATGTCAAATATTTGTAATAAATACCACCTTGTTACATTTAAAAACTTTAACACAAATTACAGACAAAAGTAAAGTATACATTAGGAAATTATCAATATCGTTGAATGTAAGAATTATAAATTAATATCTAACTGTACATAACATTTTGAAATAAATTCCCTGCAGTATTTTTCCAAACATTGATTGGTTTTTCTCTATTAACCCTATATTGTGTCGTATATTTCGAATGGAATACAATTACTTAAAGGGGGACCAGGTAGTGGCAACAATCTCGCCCATGTAAAGATTTTTACCTTTTTTAGAACAAGACTTTTCTCAAAACTAAAAGAGATATTGCAATAAACTTTCCATACACACTATTTTGTTTGTTGCTCTGTTAACAATAATAATGATTTTCAAACATATCATTTTTTAAACTTTTTTTTTTATTGATTTTTGAATTTTAAAACAGTTTTTAAAGCGTTTTTTTTTTTGCATAAACGGTTATAATTTTTTTTTTTTTATTTTCATGTAATAATACATCTTAAATTATTGGATTTATTGTGATAATAAAAAGAATGTGTGCAAGTTTGGTCAAATTTGGTTTCAATAGTTTATGCAAAATAATGGTACCAAATGACAAAAAAGACAAACTTTCGGAAAACCAACCATTTAAATTTTATTACTCTGCCCTAAATCTAACAAATGTGTATAGGCCTACCTACTTGAACATAATTAGTGTGCACCATAAGCCCATAGGCTGTGTCATCTGGGTCTTTTCCTCATTCTCTAAGTAGGGCTAAACGTTCATCACTGTTTTTCTGACTTCTTTTGCTTTTTTTTCTATATCTTTCATGCTTTTTTTTTTCAGCTTCAAAATATGCGGAGTTCATCTTGTCGCTTGAGTCCTTACAACAACAATTAGTTCCTGCTTGGCCACATAACTTATCAAGAACTTTTATCTTCCCAAGAGCTCCATCAATTGAGTAACACAGGATATTGCATCTTGCACTCCAATTGTCAAAGTGGAAAGTCCAGACAAAATTGTTTTTGGAAATCCTTGACCAAATCATATTAATTGAAGGACTCTGTTTGGTTTTGTGTCTGTTCCGTGAACACATTTTTTTAATAAATTTGGGTCTGCTAAGTCTTTTTAATATTGGTTTTATGTGCTCCATAACAGCAATTGGTAAATTGTTAGTGGGTGTAGGGGAAACATAGGGGGAAACAGAATGGGTAATCATCCTACTGATATGGTGTAGTCAGCTCAGTACCGCACAAAAAAATTTAAAAATTTAAATTGCAATAGTTGCTCATATTTGCATATATTTGGTATCAAATGGTTTCAGAAAAAGATTGGCAACAATAATAAATAATTAAAATTTTTTTTTTTTTATTAAAGAAATTTCACTACCTGCGTTTTCCCCTTTAAAGTATCTAACGTATCATAAATCACTGACCTTAAATGATGCCCTAATACAAATCCAATGAATAAATTTGCACAAGAATCGAACGTAACTCCTTGTCCACGTGGAAATAAAGCTTCATTCCAAGTTAAAAGTTTCCATACTGAAACGCAGTTCAATGGATTTATCCGTACTTATAGTTAGCTTAAAGGGAGAAGGCTCAGCTAAATCCTATAGAGGGACGGTTCTTTTATCAACACATTGCCATGCCCAAAATATAAATACTTACCTGAAAATTTCATCTTTCAAAATTCATGTTTTATATATAAAAAGTAACGGATACACCAGCCCTAGCTAGACATGCATACAGACAAAAATCGGAACATTTTCAAAACCTTTTTAAAAATACTCAATATTTATAATTTGAGGTATAATCTAGAGTTATAGGGTTAGCTAACAATATACAAAATGTCTTGGGTAGATAAAACGAAATACCGAACCGTAAACATTACCGATATAAAAACATATTCAAACTACGGCGTATCGAAGAAACCGACAGAGTGGTAAAAAAAATCTCAACTATTTAGTCGTTTTTTACAGAATTAGATGTCGTCGATTCTCTGAAATTCCTAGCTATTCTGTAAAGAATTGAAGTCTCCATTTTTAACGATGAATTAACTCCTCCACAAGTGTCTTAGTATTAAATTTTAATTCAACTGAATAATGCAAATCCTTTAACAAATATTACTCTTTTACGTCTTCCCGATCATAAGATAGTTGTAAATTAAATTAAATTAGATTAAATCACATTTGAGACCGACAACAGTCAGATATATCATAGTAGTTTTTTTTTAAATGTAGTGCTTTGTAGTGTAGTATAAACGCTTTTGTAGTGAAAATTTTTTGTTTGAAAAGTTGTCATTGGATATACTGTCCAGTTATATAATATATATATAATTATATTAGATATACTAATATATAATATATTATACAAATAAAATAATATATATAATTTTAATAAACATTGAATCACAAAAAGTACTTGCTCTGAGAGGCCAACCCCTGTCGGATTGGCCCTCTCCAGCGTTTGTGTGCGCTCTGTAATTGTTGGTATGTGCCTCAACACAGCATTGAAAATGCCACTTCAAAGGTTATAGGAGGATACATAACAAACGTTGAAACGTTTTTTTAAAGTAAGGTTTTTAGAAAGACAGTAAAGTTTACAAATTTTTAAAAGGAAAATTAAATGTATATGTACATTATTAAACAAAACCAAATAACAAAAACCATAACGCCAAAACGTACTATCCGTGATGAAATTACCACTAATACACTCTAACTATACAACTCTATATATATCTAATATACTTTAATATATACTATATATATACAATATATATACAACTGGTACATAAAACAACCCAATATATATATTCCTTATATTAGTATTATTAATTACCAATTAAAATAAAACATTTATATAATATTTTAAACAAATATATTATTATTGCGTTTACCTAAAAAACCTTGTTTGTTATTTTATTATCACCTAACTAATAAAAGTTGTAAACTATTTTAACGTAAGAGAGGGGAGGGGGTTGAAAAAAAATAATGGCCACCACTGCAGACAAATTAATTACTTATATGTTTTTGGATAATAATTTTATTTATGAAAATGACTTAAAGTAAATTTATAACACTTTTTAAAACAAAATTTAGTTTTCCTTTTGCCAATTCTAAATTGTATGAGTACTATGCCTTGTAATATTTTTATCGTGTGGCTCTAAATTGTACTTAGTTATACGAGCGAGGAAAAAATAAGGAACAAATCTCTTTGGGACCACTTTCCAACTATTGGGTTTATGTATCATATAACATATTAGTTAAAAAATAATCATCCATAAGTAAGTAGTAGTTAAAAAATAGCTGTTTAAATACTAGTAAAAATTGTGCTAAAGCGATGCAGTGTCATAATCTGGTTAGTCTGATGATCTAAGCAGCCGGGTAATTCTAACTGATTAAACAGGTGTGAATTGTGATTAAGGTAAAAAAGGTTTCAACACTATATCATTGATGACGTTTTGGAAAAGCTCTCTACATTATATAGATATTGTGGTAGAATTTGGTTTAGGCTTTAGCTGAGTTTAACCACGGTCTCATGAAGGCAGAAATATTTCAATTATTGTATATTTTCGTTAGAAAAGGAACTAGCAAATAGCTTCATTTCTAATAAGGGTTTTAATCATGTTATCTATCATGTCCATAGGAATTAGGCCTGAGTGGATAGCTAGGAAAAGTATTCATCCGCATATCATACAGTAAATATATCTAACTGTACAATAACGCAACTCTGTAAACCTAATGACAGACAAAATAAATATGGGTATTTATTATTAAGTAAATAATCACATTACTTTGGTGATAGTGTTTACGAGATTGTAGTTTTGGTGGTTTCTTTCTAATTTTTAAAAACTTTCCCATTGTGTGAGACACTATAGTTTTCATAAATCACAATTAAAAATGATTTTTGTTATTTTTTAATAAAAACCGTTGTAATATATGGAAAAACTATGTCTTGGATAATCAAGGAAATGTTTTTTGTAAAATTATCTCTAACAACTAAAATATTAAAGTTTTAGATAATCGATTTTTGGTCTATTGGTAACCATGTGTAACAAAGAGGAACGGCAGAAAAAACAAATGTGTAAGTTGATTAACATTCCACAATACACAAAGAAGGGATTCTATACATATAACCGTTATTTCACACATGTATCCCAATAATGCTCTTCATACAACGTGAACTTTTAAGTATCTCGAAAAATTGTGTGTTTCAGGTTTATGAAGTATTATTTTAAAAAAATTTTGTCAACTAAAATTGACAGTTTATCTGTATAGTTTAATTTATTGATACTCTTTTAAGGGTGCAGTTGTTATTAATGTATATTTTTATTATATTAATTTATCATTTTATGTATAATTTATTATGAAGGAACATTGACGATTTTTAGTGACAACAAATCTTTCTGATGAATAATGTAAGCATTTTTTTTTTTTAACTACTGGGATAAACAGATCTTTAGATCCTGCAAATTTGTGTTAATATAAACGTGTCGTGATATGTAAAATTAGGGGTGTGCCGATGGCCCGAGCGGTCTCTAAGATGTTGGATTTTATGAGTCTGAGTTAAAGATATGCGCAGTTTTCAAATCCTGTCTGTAAACCCTTGCACCTTTTTATCAGTACCAATCGACCTCGTACTTTAATCGAACCCCTTCCCCTTATTCTGTTTGATAAGATCCTCGCACAGGCCAGTGGCCTATGAGGACGGGCAGGAATTTACAGGGAACTAAAGGGGATCGGCTTTCTCTTAAAAAAAAATATCTGTAAAATAAAAAGTTTTCTTTGTTCCAGAGCATGATTTGTCATGAGGATGATTTGAAAGTAGTATAACTTTTTGTGAAGTACTAAACAAACACTTTATGCGTACACAAATAATTGGTATGAAACATTGAAAAAAATGATCGATATAAACTGATAAAATTTTTCCATCTTCTATAATGTTCCGTTTTCATATCTTTTTTTTAAGCAAGAGTGGGCAAATTAAAACCCTATTAACATTCAAGATTTAAAACCGATTGCAAAATGTTGAACAGATGACGTGTATGAAAAGTATACTCCATTGAATAATTAATATTATTAATATATTACTAAAAGGAAAATAAACTGCTGTCAATGTACATGTATTTGTCTACCGACAAATTTAGGACGATGAAAATATGTTGATATTCAGTTTTAGCGTTTCTTAAAGGAGTATTTTTAGAGAAGAAAGATCCTTGCTGAAACTTCACAGATCCACCGGGGGATTGTAGATTTATATTGGACGCTCTGATCAATTAAATCAGTTACTATCCCGATGGTTTTTTCTTCGGACTTCATGTCTCTTTATTATTCCTATGATACCTATAGTATTTTGGGTTTCCTGCACTTAAAACATGAAAGTATTTTCCACGATGACTTTAAGTTTGGCATTATAAGGATTGTATAAGATAATGAATCAAATTAAATTTCTAATTTGAACATTAAGACTTTGATATTTTCACTTAACGATCATCAGTTTCCAAGACTGAAATGTGCCAAAAACCTAATATTTAAAACAAACTATCAAAAACAAGTTATATTAGAATAAGGATTATCTAACACAGCACTACAATTTTTAGGAAAAAGAATTCTAATGTAAAAAGGGTTAATTTTCTTTTTTTTTATAAATAAAATGTTTGTTTATGAAACAAGTTTTATATAAATTTCATATTATTAATCCTAATATTCTAATTAAGGCTAACATATTTGTTCGAATTGATTCACGCTATTTACAAAAACCTCCATTTTTACCCTCCACCTGTCTGTTTTGCTATGTAGGACTGTCCGCACGATTATCTTGTGAAGAAACAAACTTTACCTTTATAATTCATTATTTCACCATTTTATGTTTATTATATAACTGAATTAATAACACAGTAAGCCTAAGGAATTATGGGAAGTATAACTTGTATATAATAAGTACCTTTTTCTCACAATTCTCCTTTGATTAAAGTTTAAAATTTAAACATTTCAGTTTACACATTTTCTTCATGTATGTGAAACGTTCATTTAGTTTCACCTAGAATTACAGGAAACAATTCTTATACATATTTAGTGGGTTTTAGTGCATTGCTAAAGTTTTATTTCCCTTTTATAGTGCAATGACACTCTATTGAAACACTTCATTTTGTACGTCTTAATAAATAATATATTTGTATCATTATTTAGGTTATTTAAAACATGTATGTGAAAGACAACGGCTAAATACAAAAGAAAACGTGAATCGTCAAAAAGTGAGGGGTTCTGTGAGGTGTAATGGTTGATGACATCCGGGGTTCGAGTCTCGGCGGAGCAAAGTTGGACAATTTTGTGATTTCAATGTTTTATATTGGAAAATTTTATATATGATATATTTGAATACAGGCAACTCAAACTTAAACCCTTTGATTATTAAACTAAATACATATTCAGACTTGGTATGGGATAAAAGTGTATCCACATTTTAATAAGATTTTTTAAATAATGATTTAATACAGTTTGATACTTATTTTTTAGTTTAGTTTTTAAAAAGATTTCATAAATTATATCTAAGACATTACAAGTGAAGTTCTGCATATATTACGCAGGCGCATTTATCATCTAAATACATTGATATACATTTTTAAAATGTTCAAATTTAAAGACAATAGTCAATGTCACTGTTAAGTAACACATAATACTAGGCTATCGAATTAATGTTTTCGAAAAGTTATAATAATGTATTAAGAAATTCATAAATTTACACATTTAAATCACACACAAATTAAATTTTATTTCAAGTCCACATCATAAATGTTTATTTAAAATGACACAATGCGGAGGTAAAAAGTTTTTCAGAAACACGGTTTAAACCCACAGTCTCAAAATTATTTCTGTTCTATTGAAGGTTTAAAACTTACCTTGGTCGGACTGGAATCAGTTTAGATTATTTCTATTCTTCATGTTTCTTTCCAAAAATACTTTTTCTGCCAAATGTCTCCTTTGTTTCTATCCATATAAGATATTTTTAGATGATATATTAAAGGATAAATATAGATTAAGTTGGTATTTTCTTTATAATAATATTTTAATTGATTATTGAATCTTCTTTTCTTTTTTAGGTTGTGGTTGTTGTTACAATAACATCTTTACAGGAGTACAGAATAATTATTCTAAAATAACTAATTCGTTTTTCTACAATTTATAGTTAATTCTTTTTTGTATAAAACATTTAATTGGGAATTATTTAATATAATAATTTCTATAAAGTAATAATAATCTTATCGGAGGAAATGAATAAAATCGTAACCTAAAACCAAACGTTTAAAATCTAATGCAAATGTATGTAAAAAAAGTAGACTAAATGAAATAAAAAAAAAAATATAAAAATATGACATATATTGTTCATACTCCACAAAAAAAAAAAAACCCCATTAATTTACGAAATATGAGTTACTATAAACAATTCCTAAGAAGTTCACAATTGATAGAATAATAAAACCTAATTGGGGTGTAAAAATTTTTTATAAACAAAATCTATAACTAATTTGAGGACTAGTTATAATTGTAGTAAAAAACTATATTATTATGACCTGGAGCGAGTAATTGACTGTTTATGTAAGCAAAGTTCAGTACACTACTACGAATTCGTTTTAACTTTTAATGCTCTGCGTACAATCCCTATCACGTCCACGATTAAATTCACGCATTGATGCTGGTTGATCAATTTAAAACAATTTTATGTAAAAATTAAAAATAAAGTTTAGATGCTCATTGGGTTAAACTATTACAAAGTAGGCTACCTCTAATTTTACAGTTATAAGATAGTTCAATGTGGAGTGCTTGTTGAAAATTGCAAGTAATATAAATATATATTTTTGGAAAGAAAACGTAGATTTTTAATACTTACATTAAAAATGTATCCAAATTTTTTATCATTGAGATTAATCAACTCCCATATCCAAAAAAGTATAATTTATGGGGGACGCTATAATTCTCTCATCACTAGGCCTATAAATAAACCGATAGACTGTGTCTCGCTTACCATGTAATTCAAAATTATTTCTGAAGGGACAGTTGGTCACCTTGGTACAGACACCAAGGTACCATCTCTAGTAAAATAGGGGACAGTTTTTTCCTTCCCTTAAAAAATGAAATATATAAGTTAGCAATATAAGTCACTAACGTTTTCATTTTGAACCTAGATTAGGCGCGATTCAATTCAGTATTGAAACCCCTAATCTGGTATCCATTATTACAGGGGTGACGTGGGCTCCTCTTTTTGGCGTGAAAGAAATAAATTCTGGTAATAATAATATAGACTATAGGGTAGTAATAAACTTTTTATTTATAAATTTTTATACGAAAAAATCCTGTTTGTAGCGATTTTTTACCATTTTTCAGAAAAAATTTATGTAAATTTGTATGTAAAATAAACTGCATTTTTTCCCTCCAAATTTTTTTACTCCTTTTATAAATAATTTTTTTATTGGTGCGTTTTCCTGAAATATTTCATAATAATTTCAATTAAAAAAAAGACCATGAATAAGCAATTTCATATAACTTTATGTAATACTTATTACAAATAAAAGATAAAAAAATTTAAATTTATCTTTATAAACCTAAAACATATAGTTCCAACCAATATTCTGAGCAAATTATAAATGAGAGAATCAGTTGTCTAATTTCACAAAAAAATTTGTCCATTTAATAAGCTACCGTTCGATCTAAAATTAAAAAAACGTATTTATTTTGTGTTTGCAAAAGTTATTTATAATTTCAAATGTAATCTAAAGTATATATTTAATTCAAAACAAAATACTCTCCACAATAACATAAGTTTTTTATTTTTGTGAGGCCTTTCGTACTCAATGAGTACATCTTCGGACCTCACACAACTCTGAATGAAAAGTAATAATAATACAAATTAGTAACATAAACAATTTTGTACTAAATAAAAACATACATGATCATTAAAAATACAAAAGATCGCAGGTAATATATTCTATGACAGGCACAGTATGTTATATGTATGTATATATTTAAAAATAAATGTTGTTTAATATTTAGTTAAATCAAATAAAGTAACGGTGAATTTTGAATAAGGTCCGCAGGTTCGTTGTTTACCAGATTTATTTTGGTTTCTTTTTTTATAAAAATTGTTTCATATGACACTCAAGGGAATTATTGTATAATTTTGCATTTTGAAAAAAGAGTGTCCAGTTTGAAGTGTATGTTTTGCCATGGCTGATCTTTTCTGCCTGTTGGTATTTTAAAAACATGCCCTATGTTCCTTAGCTCTCTGTGTTTTAACTTTCTTTTTGTTTGGCCCAATGTATTTTAAAATCGCAATTGGTCACAATTAATTTTGATATAAATTTCCAGGACTTTTCTTCTTCATTAATTTTTATTTCTGGGAATTTTCCTAATATAATATTCTTTAATTTTAATTTTGGAATTTGTAGATACATTATAATATTGGCATGTTTCTTAAAACTTTTAGTAATATCTCAGTAGATAGATTGTTGTTGGAAACAGATATCCCTTTTTCAGTCCGGATTCTTTACTTTTGATTTGATATAAGGTTGTTCTAGAATTTTTTTTTTTTCAATAAATTTTTCTTTTTCTTTTTTAAGCATATTGTCAATCAGTGTTAGGTTTTGTAGCCCAATAAATAAAGAGCGAGTTTTTCCTTTTATGTTCTTAATCCTTTTATTTTTTTAATAATTTTTCTGGTTGGTGAATGGAGACGTAATGTAATGAGAGCAGCTTTTAACAATTTTAATCCAATCGGCTTTTACTATACTCGCATGTAATCAACAGAAAATTAATTAAAAAAGAAGTTAACACAAATAAAGGAAACTGCTTTATTTAATGGCTACCTTAAAAACTAACATGATTGACAATATAGGGATAAAAAAAGAAAAGAAAAAACATTATTGAAAGAAATTCTAGAGAACAACCTTATATCTCCAAGATCAAAAAGTAAAAGTACCTGAAGAAATGGATAATCTGTTTCATACAAAACAATCTACTCTACAGATATTACTAAAAGTTTTAAGAAACATGCCAATATTATACATGTAATCTACAAAAATTCCAAAATTAAAAATATAAAGAATATATTAGGATATCCCAGAGAAATAAATTAATGAAGAAGAAGAAAGCAGTCTGGAATTTATAACAAATTAATTTTGTGACTATATTGCGGATTTAAAATGACATTGGCCATACAAAAAGAAAGTGTTAAAAAACCAGAGAGCTAAGGAAATAAAAGGGCAATTTGTTTAATATACCTACAGGAAGAAAAGATCAGCAATGGCAAAAACATGCACTTCAAATGGACACTCTTTTGCAAATTCAAAATTCATTTAAAAAGAAGGGTACAAAATACAAAATTCCTTGATGCATATGAAACAAGTTTTTAATTAAAAAATGAACCAAAAATTTTTTAATCTGGTAAACAACGGAAAACCTGGAAACCCTTTTCAAAATTCACCGTTAAACTTATTTAGCCTTTAACTAAATATTAAACTTTATTTTTTATATTTACATTATAACATACGGGTGTGCTGTTATAGAATATTACCCTCTTTGTATTTTTAATGACATATGTTTTTTTTATTAGTACAAAAAATTGTTTATGTTACTATTGTTATTATTACTTTCATTCAGTTGGTGTGAGTCCGAAGATGTACTCATTGAGTTACGAAAAAGGCCTCTAAACAAAAATAAAACATCTTTATGTTAAATGGAAGAGTTTTGTTTGAATTTTAATATATCATTTCCCCAAATAAGGCAAAAGAGCTTTCAGAATGTATATAAGGTAGTTTTTATAATGTCTTGCTCTTAACTTTGTGTGGTTTGGGGTTTGGGAAAATTTTTTCTTAAGGGGGGGGCGAAAATATTTTCCCCGGCGGGGCCCCTTCTTTTTTTTTAAAAATTTTGTTTCCCCTTTTGTATTATTTGGGTTTATGATTAACCCAAAAACCGTAATAAGTTTAAAAAAATCTTGGGTTTTTTTATATAAATAACTTTCCCCGAAACAGAACAACTACGTAAAGGGGTTAAAAAAAAGGGAAAAAAACCCCTTTTAAAAAAATTTTTTTTTTAATTTTTATTGTTTTATTTAAAAAATATTTAATAGGGGGGCCCCAATAAAATTTTCTTATTTTTTTTTATCACTTTTTCATAAATTTTTCATATTTAATTTGTCAAAATTTTAAAAATTTTTAAAATTTTTTTTTTAAAGATAAAATTAATAAAATAAGTTTTAACAAACTTCTGCCAAAATTTTTTAAAAAAAATGAAAATCCCCTTACAGTTTTTCCCTTTTTTAAAACCAAATAAATTTTGTAATTTTAATTTTCAAAAATGTAACATTTTTTTTAATGTAAAATTGAAATTAATATTAAAAATTAAAATTTAAATTTTAAAGTGAGGGGAAAAAATTGAAGCACAATAAAAAAATGAACAAATTTTTACTATGTTGAAAAAAAGGGTTTTTGATTTTTTATTTTTGGGGGCCCAAAACCGCCCCCAATTTTGAATATAAAAAGGGAAAAAAAAAAAGAAAAAAGAAAAAGTAAAAAACAGGTTTGGTACTAAATTTTAATTGAAAAGGGGGAAAAACCCAATTAAGGGGTGATTTTGGCAAAAAAAATTTTAACTATAAATGCTATATTTCATGTTTTTTCCTTATCTTTTTTAACCTATTTTAAAAAAATACTAAGAAAACTGTAATTTTGGAAAGTTTTTGGGGGGGGTTTTGGGGTTTTTATTAAAGGGAAAAAAGACATTGGGGGCCAAATTTTTTTTAAGGAAAGGGGGGTTTCACCGGGGGGTATACTTTTCTTTTTTCCCCCTCCTCCGGGGTACCCTTTTCTGGGGTACCCCTCGAATTTTTTATCTTCCTTTTACAGCTTTTTTATAAAAGGGAAATTTTTACCTTATAAAAAAACCAAAAAATTTTAACTTATATTATATTTTTAAAACAATATTGGGGCATGTTGTTTTTTTTTTGTAGCTTTTAAAAAAATTTCAATCGCAAAGATTAAATTTTCGTTTTTTTTTTTAAAAAAACACCTTTTTGGTGTATTTTTCCAAAATTTCTTTTTTAAGTTTTTTAAAAAATTAAAAATTTTTCCAACCTTGGTTTTTGGGGGCGGGGGAAAAAAAATAAAAGGGGGGGGGGGGGCCCAAAATGGGATTTTTCCCCTTCATTGAGGTTTCAAATTTTTTAAATTTTTTAAAAATGGTATTAAAAAAAAACCCCGGGGGTTCTCCCCAAAAAATTTTAAATTCCACCACAAAAACAAAAAATTTTTAAAGTAAAAAAGTTTAAAAACCCTATTTCTTAGAAATGGGGGTTGATTTGGGGAAAAAAATTTTAAACCCCATTTGTATTCCCCTTTAGTCAAATTTTAAAAAAAAAAATAAAATTTTTTTAAAAAACACAAACAGAAAGCCCAATTTTTTTTTCTTTTTTTTTTTCAAGCCATTTTGGAAAAATTCTGATTTTTTTTTGAGGGGGGAAAAAAAAAAAAAAGCCCCCTTTCCACTTTCTTTTGGGGTTTTTTGTGATGTATAATCGTTTTTTTTTTTTTTCCCGAAACAAGTAAAAAAGGGGAAAAAAAAAAAAAAAAAATTTTTTTTCCTAAACACAAATCAGTTTTTAAAAAAATTTTTTTAGGGGGAAATTTTTTTTAAAAAAACCTTTTTTTTTAAAAAAATTTAAAAACCCCACAGATAACAAAAAAAAAAAAAAGAATATTGCATTTTGGAGAAAATTTGGAACCTTTAAGGGAAAAAAGGGGTTTTAAAATTTTTTTCCCCCATACGAAGGGGGGAAAAAGGAAAAAGGAAATTTTATAAATAAAAAGGGGTTGGGGAACATTACATTTTTTTTTAAAAATTATTGTCCTAATTCATTCCATGAAACTACAAAACCCCCGGGAAAGGGGCTAAAAGTTTCGTTTTTTGTCAATTTTAAAAAAACAACAAAGACACAATACCCTTTTTTCCCTTTGGGGGGGTTTTTTTCCCTTTTTTGGGCCCGTAGGGGGATATAAATCTTTAACTTCCCCCCAAGTTTTTTCCCTCTCTTAATAAAATTTTGGGTTTCTTACAATTTTGGGAAAAAATTAAAAACGTAAAAAAACCCTTATTAGGGGCCCCCCTCATAAATAAAATTTCCTTTTTTTCTGTACTACTATTTTTTGTAAAGGGAAATTTTAAAATACATTTTTAATTATTAAGTTCATTGGTTTTTAAGATCCACAAAAATTCCCCAAAAGAAGTCGATGGCTAGGTTTTTTTTCATGATTTTTATGTTTCCTTTTTTTAAATTTTTTTTTTCCCCCTTTTTTGGAAAAAATTTTTGAAAGGGGAAAAAATAATTTTTCTTTTCCCTTTGAAAAATTTTTTAAAACATTCCTTTTTTTTTTTAAATTTTCCCTTTTAAAAACCTGGCCCCTGTCAAAGTTTTATTTTAAAAAAAAAACGTTGGTAGGGGTCCCCCAAAAAAAACCCCACAGATAATGCCTTTTAAATTTTTTTTTTTTTTTTTTTTTTTAAACGGTTTTTTTTTATTTTTCTGCCATTTAGTTTTGTATACGGTAATCTTTCTTTTGGGGTTTTGTTTTTCCCTTTTTAAAAACCCCTTAATGAGGCCCCATTCCCTTTTTTAATTTTAATTTTGATTACGTTGCTTTTTTTAAATTTTTAAAAAAATTTTTTATTGCAAATTTTTTTGCATTAATTGTTTGTTTTTTTTTTAATTTTAAAAGCCCAAAATTTTTTAGCGCTAACTCGTTTTGCGATTTTTTTTTTTTTTTTTTTTTTTTTTTTTTTTAAAAACAACTTGAAAATGGAGTGGGTCCATAATCTAGTTTTAACACATTTTTACCCCCTCGCTGTACGTTAAAATTTCGTTTATTTATCCATCCAACTTCCGTTATCATAATCAAACTGAGGTTAAAATTTTTTTAAAACTGGGTTTTTGAAAATATATCTTTTCCCCCTTATTACGTTGAGGGGTTTTGGGGGTATAGGGTTTTTTTTTTTTTTTTTTTTTTTTTTTTTTTTTTTTAAATTTTTTATTTTCAATTGAAAATATTTTTTTAAAAATTCTTCACTTTTTAATTTTTAAAACCCGGTTTTTGGATCCAAAACTATTATTAACAAATGAAAAATCTTTAAATATATTGTCCATCATGTTTTAAAAAAATTACCCCCAAAGGATTTTCTTTTGGGGAAGAAAGAAATTTGTCTTTTTGTGACCCAAAAACCCCCCAAGGAAAATGTATTCGGGGACCCCCCCCCCCAAAACCCCCCCCCCCCCCCTTTTTAAAATCCCGGGCCCCCAAATAAAAAAAAAGAACATCTGCATCAGGGGTTTGGGGTTTAAATATAAAGGCACTTTTTCTCTTTTAAAATTAGTAAATTTGGGGCCCCCCCAAAATTTTTTTAATATCAATTTTTTTGTTATTATTTTACTTTTTTGGGGTTATTTATTTTAAATCGTGTAGTTTAAAAATTTTTTATAACGTCTATTTTTTTAAAAACAAAAATTTAAACCCCTAGGGGAAAACAAAAAAAAGGGGGTTCAATGGGCTTGAAGGGGTTTGGGGTTATTAAAAAATTTTTTTTAAAAAAAATTTAAATTTTTTAAAGTGACATAAAATGACCCATTTTCCCCTTTTGTTGTTAAAAAGGGAATAGTAAAGTAAAAAAATTTTTTAAAAAACATACACATACTTGATGGGGGCCAATAAAATTCCAAAAACCCACCCATTTTAACCCCTTTTCGGCGCACACCACAAAGGGGCTTACGTTGGGGAAAAAACCCCTTTTTATAATGCACAAAATTTTTAAAAATTTTTTTTTTTTAACCCCGGTACCACCCCCCCGGGGCCCTCCAAAATTCATCTTTTTTTTTTTTTAATGGTCAACTTCTGTAGATAAAAATACCCCCTTTTTTAAGATGAGTAGTATAAATTTTTTTTCTTTTTTTTTCTGGTAAATTTAAAAATTTTTAGTTTTAAATTTGTTTTTTAAAAATTTGTAGGGGGTTTTTTCTTTTAAATTTTTTTTTATTTTTTGGATGTCATTAAATTTTTGGGGGTCCCCCAAAAAAGACCTTTTTTTGGGGAATTTTTTTTGAAAATTTTTGGGGTTTTTTCTCTTCAAAAACAAAGTGCCCCCTTTTGGTTTTGTTATTTGGGGATTTTTAAAACCCCAAAGAAAAAGGGAACCCCCCGAGCGGGGCAAAGCTATTTTAATCTAAACGGGGCCCCCCAAAACCTTATTTTGGGGAAAAGTAAATAAACCCCTTTTTTACACCCCTGATTGCATTTGAAAACTCTATTTTTTAGAAAGTTTAAAAAAGGAAAAATTTTTTAAAAAAAAGATAAAATCAGGGGAAATAGGGGCACATCATTAAACCCCCCCTCATTTGATGTTTAGTTTGAGGTGGTTTTTTCCCTTAAAAAAATCAATAATGGGGGGCCCCGGGAAAAAAAAAACCAAAAAAAAAATCACATAAAAAATTTTGTTGATTTTTTAAATTTTTTTAAAAGAAATTTTTTAAAAACCCGGCCCAAAACCCTTTTTTCCTACAGTCTACGGGGAAAAAGGGATAAAATGAGGGTTTTTCCCTGTTTTTTAAGGGGGATTTGAAATTTTGTATTTTTACTGTTGAAAAAAAATTTCTCCTTTTTAAAAACCCTTTTTTATTTTCCCGGGGGAAAAAAATTAAAAGTTTTTGGTTTTTATAATAAAAAAAAAAATTAATTTTTAAGGGAACGTCACTTTTTTTTCTAAAAAAAACCTTTAAAAAATTTTTTTCCCCCAAACAAGTTTTATTTTTTTTTTAGTAAGTTACCCCCCCGGGGAAAATACCCCTTTTAAAATAAAAATTTTTTAAACCCCAATTTTGGGGGGATCCCCGAGGGGAAAAAAAATTTTATTTTCTTTTAAAATTAAAAAAAAATGTAAAATATTTTTACTTAAGCTAGTGTATTTTAAAAAAAGTTTGGGTTTTTTCCCCGTTGCTTTCCCAAAAGGAAAAAAAATTTTGTTTTGGGATGTGACTAAAATAAAAAAAAATAAATTCCTTTAATTTTTAAAAGGTTTATTTTAAAATAAATTTTTCGGTAAATTTTTTTAACTGTGCTTATCTTTAAAAAAAAATTTTAAAAAGCTTTTTTTTTTATTTTTTAATTTTTTTTTTTTTTTTTTTTTTTTAATTTTAAAAATTTTTTAAAAAAAAAAAATTAATATAAAAAAAAAAAATTAAAAATTTTTTTTAAAAATAAAATTTTTTAAAAAATTTATTAAAAAAAAATTTTAAATTTTTTAAATAAAAAATTTTTTTAAAATTTTAAAAAAAATTTTTTTTAAAAAAAATTTTTTTAAAAAAAAAATTTTAAAAAAAAAAAAAAAAAAAAAAAAAAAATTTTCCCTATTACATATTTTTACCGTAATATGTTACATGACATTACTTGGTGGGGGAAAGAAACAAAATTTTCCCCTTCGTTTAAAAATTTCCCGGGGAAAAGTTTTTTGTCCCACTCAATAATTTTTTTTTTAAAATAATCCCCCCTTCTTAGTCATGAAAAAAAAAAAGGATAACCATTTTTTAGCAAAAACTTTAGAATTTTTGTGAAATTTTTTAGCGTTTTTTTTTAAAAAAAATAAAAAATTTTGTTTTAAAATAAATGTACGTTTGAATTGGGGGAAAAGATAATTTTTAAAAAGGCCAAAAAAAAATTATATTTTTTTTAAGGTGGATGGCTAGAAGAAAAATAATTAGGGAAAAAAATTTTTATATTGTGCCCCAACAAAATTTTTTTCACTTCTTTGTCAGGGGTTTTTATATCTTATTTATGAAACAAATTGGGAACAACAAAAAAAACCACAAAAATTTAAATATTTATTTATAAAATTTTATATATAAAATATATATAAATATAGTTTTATATAAATTTTATATACATAGAAACCCCAATATGTAAAAAATCCCCAAGGGGGTTAAAAAGTATAAAAAATTTTCCTTTTGGGTTTTATCCGTGTTTTCGTGGGGGCCTTCCTCAGTGTTACAAAGGGAAGGGGGAAAATTTTATGTTAAAATTGGGGCCCCTTTTAAAAAAAAAATTTTTCATTCTTTTAAAAATTTGTGCATAAAAAATTGGACTGGGGTTAGGGGAAAGGGGGAAATTTTTTTAAAAGGGAGGGGGGGTGTAGTTTTATCCCCTGCTCTAAAAGCCAAAAACTTTTACAAATTTTACTTTGTTTTATTATAAAATTTTTAAAACTACCCAAAAATTGCCCTTTAAAAAAAAATTTAAAATGTAGTGATATTTAATTCTTTGTTATATTTATTTAAAAAACCTCAACATTCATTCCCCGGGAAACATTCATAGTTTACAATTTACAAACAAAAAAAATTCAAAATTCCATTAAATCACATTCAATACCAATGTTCAATCAACGCTTTAATAATTTAAAATTAAAAAAAATTATTCTCAAAAGGGGAATTTGACACATAAGGAAAAAAAAAAAAGGTTTATTTAAAATTTTAAATTTTTTAAAAAAAAAAAGCGTTAAAATGGGGCTTTATAACTGAGATTTTTAAAAGGAAAATATGGGGAAAAGCACGTAATTTTTTTTCCGAACCCAACCTGAAACTTTTTTCGTTTTCCTTACCTTAAAATTGTATTTTTAGTAAATTTATTGCTTTTCCCCTTTACACAAATCCCCGAGGTCTGCAAGGATTATTGGGGAAGGGGCCCCCATCTCGAAACAACTTTTTCTGGTTGGGGGCAAAACCGAAAAAATTTTAAACGAAAAAAACCCCCCCAACATCAGGGAATTACTGGGGTGATTTGGCTGAATTCATTTGGGGCCCCCAAAAGGTTTGTTTTAGTTCAAAAACACCCCGCCCAAGTATTAAAAAATTCAAAATTTTTTTTTCTGAGGGGTTTTTTTTTTATTTTTGTTGGTTTTGGGGGTTTACCCGTAACTATAAAATGAGTTTTTTAAACCAAAAATAAATGTTTTTTTTTTTTTAATTTTTTTTGGGGTGAAAAAAAAACATTAAATAAAAACCCCAAGAATCCCGGGGCTTTAAAAAAGTAAGGAAAAAAAAACAAAATTAAAAAATTTTTTTTCTCCCCCAACCGGGGGAAAATCGCAGCAAAATTTCCCCCTTTCGAAGGGGGGAAAAAACCCCTTGGCTGGGGTATATTTAAAAAAATTTTTTTTTTCGGGGGCTTTAATAAAATTTTTTCCCCCTTTTCAATTCATTTTTTATATTATAGCCCTCACTTCAACAGAATTTGGGGCGTTAATTTTCAAAATTTTTTTTTTTTTTTAAATTAATTTCACTTCTTTAAAATTTAAAATTTTTTAAAATTTTGAAAAAAATTTAAAATAATTCCGTTTAAAGGTTTTTTTTTTTTGTCTTTGGGGGTGAAGGGGCCCCTTGGGGTTTTCGGTATTAAAATAATTTTTTTTCCGACGGATCCCCCCGCCCGACACTTGTTTTAAAAAACCCACCCAAAATGGGGTTTACCTCTTTTCTTCTAACCGGGGGAAAAGGTAAAAAGAACGGGTTTTTGGTTTTCCTCGGCCTTTTCCCCCCGTTTGTTTTCCGTTCCCAGCAGGTTTTTTTTTTAAATCTTTCCCAAACCCCCCCTTTTGGGGGCCCCCCAACCAAAGATAGGGGTCCACTGTAAAAAATTGGTTTTGATTTTTCTGCCAAAAAAAAACAAAAGGCTAGGGAAAACCGATTTTTCCCAACGCGGGGTTTTGCCGGCCCCCTGGATTACAAATTTTTAAAATTTTCTTTTTTATTCCCTATTTTTTTTTTTAAAAAATTTTTTTTTTTTTTTTTTTAACAAAAAAAATTTTTTTTTAAAATTTAGTTTTATTTTTATTTAAAAGTATAACCCCGTTTTAATTGGATAGGGGGGCCTTTTTAAAGGGGTTTTTCCAATGATGTATTGGCTCTAGTAAGTTATTATTTTTCATTGTCCCGGTTTTTTGCACCCTTGAATTTTAAAAGATTTTTTTTTAATTTTAAAAAAAAGTATTATTTATAAAA
>NW_025778192.1:0-47374 GCF_021130785.1 Homalodisca vitripennis
TTTTGGCCCATGGTTCTTCTGGGGTTTTTATTTGAACACGTACATCGGTCGGACGTAGAGCCGACGTTGTATGTTTGGGAACTCGTCTGGGATATGTAGTGGTGAAATGGTATATACAGGGACTGTATGGTAATATGCCAGTGTAATAGTCTGACGTATCCCGGAACGTGTTGCAAATGGTGAAAATAGGGTATGTTGTTAGGTAAGCCAAGTAATTAAAGTATTTGTTGATTATAATTTTCGATGAATCGGGGTTTGTAATAGGGGGGGGGGGGTGTTTGTATCCCTTTCTTACTGGTGTGGTTTTTGCAAACTTTGGTAGCCAGCCGTCGGCTGTACGATGGCACCAATTTATTGCTACTAATTTTGGACAATTACGCGAAAATCTGGACAAGTGTCCTAACATAGACATAATCAAAATCAGCAAAAATTCAAAATTCGCCCGCCCCGTTCCTTGTTCTTCAGGTCCTGAGATTTGAATAGGGAACTCTGGCCAACATAGACATATCAAAATCCAAGCCAAATCGCCGTTCTTGTTCTTCAGGTCTCTGAGATTTGAATAGGACTCTGTGGCAAACATTAGACATATTCAAATATCAGCAATATCACGTTTCTGGAATTGATTGTCACTCACAGCCATCAGCCGGGTAGTTTCGGTCGTGTATCGTAGTTTTCCAACATAGAACATATCAAAATCCGGGGAGTTTGTTCTGTCATAACTTGGAAACATGCAATTTTCTTTGTGGTTTTTTATGGCGGCCTGGGGGGGACCACGGGACATTGGAAGGGAGGATGAAAGTTCCTGACTTCCAGCACCCACACCTTAAGACATACTTGTTTCATCGAAGGTGGAGTGGGTTCTCTTTTCAGCATTTGAATCCTTGTTGGAAGAAGCATAAGCTCTTGGTGGATTTCGCACGATCCTCTCTGGACACAATACACTTTCATTGTTTTTTGGTGGGGCGGGATTAGGTTAGATGCAGTAAACCTCAAGCTCCACAATTCGGCACATTTCTTCATTGATGACATCTTCGAAAGACACTCATTGCCGTAGTCATTGATGAATAGTAACTGCTGTTTGCTATGGCTAGGCAAGGTAGAAGAACGCCATTATTATAGATGCTGGCTAACTCTTCCTCTATACCTAGTATGGGGCGATTGACGATGGGAAAAGGATGAGGTATGGAATTGCACATCCCGGGCCATTTCCTTTGTTACTCTTGGTGGCGGGGGACTAGGTTTAGATGCAGTAACCACGCTCTTCTCCACAATTCGGACATCATTTTCTTGACTGATGATCTTCCGAAGTCCATCCGTAGCAGTGATTGAGATGAAAATGCTGTTTGCTTGCTAGGCAGGGAGAAAACGCCATTATTATAGAGCTTGGCTTACTATGGGGATCCTCCTTTTCTACTGTATGGGCGATTGACGATGGAAAAGGATGAGGTATGGATGCACTTCTTTGTTTCTTGGTGGCGGGATAGGTTAGATGCAGTAACCTCTTCTCCACAATTCGGACATTTCTTGACTGATGATCTTCGAAAGACCGATCCGTAGCATTGAGAAATGCTGTTTGCTTGCTTGCAGGAGAAAACGCCATTATTATAGAGCTGGCTACTCTCTTACTGTATGGGCGATTGACGATGGAAAAGGATGAGGTATGGATGGATGAGAATAGGAAGAGGAGTAGGAAGAGGGTGGGTGTGTGGGATGAGTGGAAGGAAGGATGAGAGCATTATTAATACATTTTGGACTCTGAACTAGAACATAGTTTTTTTGTAACTCTTTTTTCATAAAACGATCCTATTATTTCCTCACCAGACTGGTCTGCGATTTTGTAGGTAACGGGGCAAGTTTTGTTGACATGCCACAATCCGAAAAATTTCTCTTGTCCAATTTCTGCGGTATTTATTTCCAAATACATCTTTCTTTATAGTAATTCTTTACGCGGTCTCCAACCGAAAGTCTGGGTCTGAATACTAGACATCGTCCAGTGTTTGCGTACATGTTTCTTAAAGTTTGTTCATTGCTTGAATTCACTTCTGATGGGCTCATCTTTATAGTGCTATGAAATTTACTGTTATAGTGACGTAGAAGCTTCCTGTAATGTGACACCATCTAAAAGAGTTTTGAATTTCAAAGTGCACTTTCATTTTTTCATTGAGAGTTCTATGGAAACGCTCTATAATGGCACTTTTTTCCTCATTTTCAGTATGGTAATAACTTTATTTGATTTTTGTGTAAAAACACTCTAAATTCCTTATTAACAAATTCTCGTCCTTTATCCTGTGTGAAGAAGGTTCGGGGGTTTGTGACCAACCAATTTCGCTCTTCTTAATATTTTACTAAACGATTTAGTAACCTCTTGTGAGCTTTTAGTTTTTAATGGTTCTGACCACGCATATTTTGAAAACGTATCAATTACATTAAGTATGTATCTGAATCCATCATTTTCCTTTGAAAACCTAATCATTACAAACAAGGTCTGCAGCCCACAAATCATCAATACCCAAAGTTACAATTTTTCTCTTAGGGAATCGCTTAACCACAGGTTTATGAACCTCTAATGCTCGAAGCAGGATTTCTTTCCGACTTTCTTTCTGCTTCATTAATTCCTGATACTAACTACAATTCACTTACAGTATACCAAACTAGTAATTTATAAGGGTGCGATGTCTCGCGCGGCGCGGTGGTGATTGGACAGTGACGAGGCCGCGTAACGATTGTTTGTATACTTATAGAAACAAGACGCGGTGTCTCACACGGCGCGGTGGTGGTGACGGTTCAGCAGTCTCGCGGACGCGGTGATGACGAGGCGCGTGCCGATTGCTTGGCGGTGACGGTTCAGCAGTCGCGCGGTGCGGTGCTGACGAGGCGCGTGCCGATTGCTTGTACACTTACAGTAACAACGCGTGGTGTCGGTGGCGGACAGCGATGACATGCGTGGTGATTCGCGCGGCGCGGTTCTGACTACCCGTACTCACACTCTTAGTCGCTTTCTAAAAAAATTGCGGTGGCGGGACAGCGATGACATGCGTGGTGATTCGCGCGGCGCGGTTCTGACCACCCGTACTCACACTCTTAGTCGCTCTCTAAAAATTCTGTCCCAGATTCGGTCTCACACGGTTTGTCCCAGAACCGGTCTCGGGTGCTCCTGTCCCAGCAACGGCCAAAGTATACTACTAGTAACCTTAAACATAACTCAGTATCACTAGAACTGTGTTGATGGATTGGAAGAAAGCGGTATACTCCATCAACGAGTATCTGGACTGTATGAGGTAAACTTAGAACATAACTCAGTAATCACTAGAACTGTGTTGATGGATTGGAAGAAAGCGGTATACACCATCAACGAGTATCTGGACTGTATGAGTAACCTTAAACATAACTCAGTATTACTAGAACTGTGTTGATGGATTGGAAGAAAGCGGTATACACCATCAACGAGTATCTGGACTGTATGAGTAACCTTAAGACATAACTCAGTATCACTAGAACTGTGTTGATGGATTGGAACAAAGCGGTATACACTATCAACGAATATCTGGACTGTATGAGTAACCTTAAACATAACTCAGTATCACTAAAACTGTGTTGATGGATTGGAAGAAAGCGGTATACACCATCAACGAATATCTGGACTGTATGAGTAACCTTAAACATAACTCAGTATCACTAGAACTGTGTTGATGGATTGGAAGAAAGCGGTATACACCATCAACGAGTATCTGGACTGGTATGAGTAACCTCAAACATAACTCAGTATCACTAGAACTGTGTTGATGGATTGGAAGAAAGCGGTATACACCATCAACGAGTATCTGAACTGTATGAGTAACCTTAAACATAACTCAGTATCACTAGAACTGTGTTGATGGATTGGAAGAAAGCGGTATACCTCCATCAACGAGTATCTGGACTGTATGAGTAACCTTAAACATAACTCAGTATCACTAGAAACTGTGTTGATGGATTGGAAGAAAGCGGTATACACCATCAACGAGTATCTGGACTGTATGAGTAAACCTTAAAAACATAACTCAGTATCACTAGAACTGTGTTGATGGATTGGAAGAAAGCGGGTATACATCATCAACGAGTATCTGGACTGTATGAGTAACCTTAAAACATAACTCAGTATCACTAAAACTGTGTTGATGGATTGGAAGAAAGCGGTATACACCATCAACGAATATCTGGACTGTATGAGTAACCTTAAACATAACTCAGTATCACTAGAACTGTGTTGATGGATTGGAAGAAGAAAGCGGTATATACTCCATCAACGAGTATCTGGACTGTTATGAGTAACCTTAAACATAGTTCAGTATCACTAAAACTGTGTTGATGGATTAGAAGAAAGCGATAAACACAATCAAATAGTTATCTGAACCGTATAAGTAAGCTCATACATAAATCAGTAACACTAGAATTGTGTTAATGGATTGGAAGACAGAGGTATACACCTTCAACGTGTAAATCTGGACTGTATAAGTAACGTTAACAGTAATTCAGTATCACTAAAACTGTTGATGGATTGGAAGAAAGCACTATCAACGCGTATCTAGACTGTATGAGTAACCTTAAACATAACTCAGTTTTACGCTAGAACTGTGTTGATGGGTTGGAAGAAAGCGGTATACACCATCAACGAGGATCTGGACTGTATCAGTAATCTACAACATAACCTAATAACACCGGAACTAAAAATTACGTGTTCTATAATGTATTCTTTTTTTATTTTAATATGTCGCCTTTTCTGAACTCACTGTTTATAAATAAACCTTTTTTGCATTCTTAGATGTGTTTTCTTGTTATTTAAAACGAGATTTCGAAGGTAGTGCTAATGAATACACACACACACACACATACACACACACACACACACACATTTATGTCTATTGGGTCAATTGCCGCGTAAGATTAACAGAGAGACCGACTCAGTGCTACAAATACTTTGGTCATCTCGCCAGTCAATGTAAAAGCAATGTGGACCGGACCAAAACTTTGCATTAAGTGTGGGAAAGACGGCCACAAAGTGGCAGAATGCAAGAATGTAGCAAAGTGTGCTCTGTGCGACGAACATGCCTGCAGGGAAGACACAGCTCATCATGCAGGTACTAGCAGATGCCCCTTCTTCAGAGAGGCACTCCAAGAAGCTGAAAAAGCAGACGGAAATGAGAGTACTTCAGCTCAACCTAAACCATTGTGAGGCGGCGCACGACCTGCTTATGCAGACAGTGCGCGAATTGAAGATTGATGTAGTTGTAATAGCAGAACCCTACAGGCACTTAAAGCAGTCAACCGTGGGAAGAGGACAGAACAACCAAGGCTTGTCATATGGTCTTGCGGCAAGTTTCCTTTACAGAGTGTGGCTAATACTACAGAGTCCGGCTTCGGTAGCTGTGGGGATAGATGGGGTCCGATTCTACAGTTGTTATGCACCACCGAGTCTCTCCATGGATGAATTCACCGACGACTTCCTGGACCTGCTGACCGAGGATGCGAAGCAGCACTATCCGGTGGTAATCGCCGGCGACTTCAATTCCTGGGCAGTTGACTGGGGCAGCAGGGCGACCAATGCAAGAGGTAAAGCACTTTTGGAGGCCATCGCCAAACTGGACGTAGTCCTGCTCAACACTTGGTTGAAACCCCAACGTTTACCAAAGGAGAGGCAAGTTCCATCATCGATCTGACATTATGTCAGCAGCAGCCTCATCAATCGCAGCCATATCTGGAAAGTGATGGACATTTACACAGCCAGTGGATCACAGTGCTCTATTCTGGGAAATAGCGACGAGCCCGAATCTTAAAAGACCAACCATGCGATCAGTCGCGGTTGGATGGAGAGCGAAAATCTTTCGACCCATCTGCGATGGTAGTGAGTTTTGGAATAGTAGTCCGATCGTCGGGGAGTGCGCTGAAGAGAAAGCTAATGATCTAATGAAGAGAGTTGCTCAGGCCTGCGATGGCGAGTATGACGCGGAAAACGTGGCATGAGCAAACGCCCTGCGGTACACTGGTGGAACGATCAGATCAGTGTCCTTGGTAAAGAGTACCAGAAGAAAAGACGAATATCTCAGCGTGGCTACCGACGACCTAATTCTGCGGAGCTGGTGGCAGAATACAAAACAGCGCGCCGCCGGCTGAACAAAGCTATCAAAGATAGCAAAAGGCAATGCTGGAGGAGCTCATAAATGAGGTAGACAAGGATCCGTGGGGCAGACCGTACAAGGTGGCTATGACCCGCATAAAAACCAGACAACACCGTCGCCCACATGCCCACAATTTCTGAAGACGATCGTTACCGCACTGTTCCCTAGGGCAAACGGAAATTCGAATACCCGTCTCTTAGTGCAGTGTGAACTGGAAGAAATCCCGCCAGTTTCAGAAAACGAAACTGATGGAAAGCGTGTAACCGAGTAGGGAATAGTAAAGCACCGGGATTAGACGGAATCCCAAAACATCGCCTTAAAAACAGCAATTAAGGCAGCACCAGCACTGTTCACTGACGTCTACACCACATGCCTCAAAGGAGGGATTTTTCCTCGAAAGTGGAAACAGCAACGACTGGTACTGCTTCCTAAAGGAAAAAAGCCACCAGAAGAACCGTCATCTTACCGTCCACTATGTATGCTAGATACGGCGGGTAAGATAACTTGAACGAATCATCCACCAGAGGATTGAGGCGATAGTCGATCCACTCCTGGCAGACAATCAATACGGTTTTCGAAAAGGACTATCAACCCTGGATGCGATCAACCTGGTTGTAAAACACGGCCAAGGATGCAATCGCAGGAACTAGGTGGAAGCGTGGTACGAAGAAATACTGTCTAGTGGCCGCTTTAGACATCAGGAATGCATTCAACTCCGCAAAACTGGGATCGGATCATGCAAGCCCTACAAGAGAAGGACGTGCCAGAATACCTATGCAGGATAGTGGCTAGCTACTTCACGGATAGAATCCTGAAATATGACACAAAGAATGGCCCAACAGAATATGAAGTTACTGGAGGTGTTTCCACAGGGCTCAGTTCTTGGTCCTTTGTTGTGGAATATTATGTATGATGGCCTCCTAAGAATACCACTACCAACTGAAGCAAAACTTGCAGCATTTTGCAGATGATGCAGCCGTAGTGATTGTCGCGAAGCATCTTGAAGAGATAAAACTAATCTTCGACATCGTATTTAGACGTATTAAGCTATGGATGGATATGATGTACTTGGAGCTAGCCAAGCATAAGACCGAAGCAGTGCTTATTACCGGCAGAAAAGTAATGGAAACTGTCAAGCTGAATGTCGGCGTACAAGAAATCACATCACAACCATTTATTCGATATCTGGGAGTGATGCTTGATGCCCGACTAAACTTTAAGCAGCAAGTAGGACCACGTGAGTGCCAAAGCATTCAGTAGTAAGAGCAAGCCTATCACGGCTCATGCCTAACGTTGGAGGCCCAAAGCAGTGCAGAAGGAGCTTACTTTCGTCAGTTGTCACCTCGGTGCTGACTTATGGAATCTCCATCTGGGCGGATGCCCTTGAAGTCCAAGAGACAACAAGAAAAGTCGCATCCATCTATCGACTAAGCGCCTTGAGAGTGTCCAGTGCCTTCCGCACAGTATCAGAAGAAGCGGCGTGCGTTATTGCCGGAATGCTGCCTGTCCGAGTGCTAGCCGAAGAAAGGCGAGCCCTCTATCAACGACGAAAATCATCTGCGTCGAGTCTTGATGAACTTAGGACCGGAAGAACGGCAGTATAGTATACGCCGTTGGCAAGCGCAGTGGGATGCCGCGGAGAAAGGTAGGTGGACGTACCGCCTAATACGACAACTGGATTACCTGGCTGAATAGAAGTCACGGAGAGGGTCAATTACTATATGACACAAATACTATTAGGACACGGTTGCTTATCTCTTATCGCTTTAAGCACGATAATTCGCCGGAGTGTCCGTCCTGTCCTGGAGTCTCCGAAGATGCAGAACACGTATTCTTTATGTGCCCTAGATTCAGTTTGCAGCGTAACAACCTGGAAACTATTCTTAACCGGACACTGCATCCAGAAACACTAGTAGAAGCTATGCTGTCATCGAAAGCTACATGGGACGCCAACCAGCACATTCGCCATGGAGGTGCTGAAAGAACTAAGGTCTATTGAAAGGCAGAGGTACAAACTCCGCAATAACTAGACGAGAAGAAATGACTTCAACCACCTGATGAAAGAGCAGAAATGCTAGATTCTCCCCCTGCGATGTAATGCCTAACGGAGGTTTCCACAGGGATTCAGAGACTGGAGTATAGGGGAAGTTTTTTAGTCGGTATTAGCATTGGCTTACAGTCACCAGCCAATGTTCGAGTCCGACATACCCAGGCAAAACACCTAAGCCTGGCATGCGGAAATGCATTTTTTTTTCACAACCCTAAAAAAAAAACACACACATACATTTATATATATATGTGTGTATATATATATATATATATATATAAAATATATATATATATATATATATGTGTGTGTGTGTGTGTGTGGTGTGTGTGTGTGTGTGTGTGTGTGTGTGTGTGTGTGTGTGTGTGTGTGTGTGTGTGTGTGTGTGTGTAAGTAGATATGAATATGGCGGTTCTAGCGCACTTTTGGGACAGGACAGAAAATCAAGGGAAAATACTGTTTAAAGGACAATAAACGAATCTGTAAAATCAAACAGTAAGGGCGGTTCTAGCTCACTTTTGTGGGACAGACGGGTAAATCAATGAAAAATACTGTTTTAAAAGGACAATAAACGAATCTGTAACTCCACGAATGAAAAATTACCGAATCTATAGCTGTTTGCTTCTACTTTTCTTGAGCTGTCAAATCAATCTATTTGAAATGTCTGCTACGACGAAAAATCTTCTACTCTACAAAATTGATAGTAACACAGTCTTTATCTTTAATAGTCTTCTTTCCAGTAACAACCAAGTGTAATTTTTCATTTTTGTTTAATTCTTTAATCTTTTTCTCATCCAAAACAGTCAAAAATCTGTTCGGCAAGTGTACTTTACAATCTTCCAACTCGGCAATTATTGTAAACCCGAATTTATCTTTCATTTTCTCCAAATTCCAAGATTCTATATCTCTTTTTTTCTCTCCAATTCCACTAATTTCTTATATTCTTTGAATCTTAGTTCACCAACCTTATTCAACTCTTGTAACAGCGCCGCCATTTATTATAGAAAAATCTTTTAACTACAGTTTTAGTTCTACAATAAATAGAACAATCTGAAAACATTTGACCAGAAATTGTGCTGATTAATGTGTTTTGTGTCAAAAATCACCACTTCTCAAAATTTTAGTTTAACAAATTTTTGCTCTCTTTAAATATGGAGCGGAAAAAGATTAGAGTGCCCATACTGCA
Organism: Homalodisca vitripennis; assembly: GCF_021130785.1. Classification (NCBI taxonomy): domain Eukaryota; kingdom Metazoa; phylum Arthropoda; class Insecta; order Hemiptera; family Cicadellidae; genus Homalodisca; species Homalodisca vitripennis. The sequence continues at coordinate 9,389 of NW_025778192.1, forward strand.
AAAAAAGATGTTTTTAAACATCATTACACCAGGCATTATAATTCAAAGAATCATCTGAAAAATAAAGAATATTTATGAAAAAGAACTAAATTATTTGAGGGACTTGGGCTAAAGAGAATCAAATCAATGGTCACGAAAAGATGTACAATATAGAAAAAATTGCGTGAATTAAAGAAAAGCTTTAAGGAAGATAAAAAAGATCTCAATCTATTTAATGATGAAAAAATTCAATCAATCGCTGAAAAATTGTCCATAGAAACAAACGATAAAACTAAGTCTGAAATGATCGAAGAAATTGATAAAACTCTTAACGAAAAAACCTGAAAATATCATAGATGTAGAAGTTTTTATCCTCAATACACGGTCTTTTCAAGCAATACATTTTAAACGAATTTAAAACGATAAGTTCATGTCAATTTACAAATATCTATCAATTATGAGGCCAGAGATTAAAAGTTTAATAGAAACATTTCAAGAAACCGTTAAAAAATATGAAAGGTTTATTTATCTTTAGAATGCGAATACGAACGAACTTTAGTGAACGGTGAAAACACAAACGTGTCCAATGTACTTTACTATACAATCAGACGAAATATTTGACGTAAACGACTTTATTACTAAGCAATTTAATAAATTAACACATCGAGAACAGACAAAATCATCCAAATAAGGGTTCTGGATGGACATTTAAAAGCTGCAAACAACTAGTTTTGAGCCTTAACAAACACGAAATGATGAACGCAGGATCATATATCGATTTGCCAAAGAAAATCAAAGATAAAAAAGCTTGTATAAATATCAAAAATAAAGATGATTATTGCTTTATTTATTCTATCCGATGTGCTATTGAAAAACCCGAAAGAGACTGCGAAAGATCAAAAACAATATGAAAAATTTGTAAATGACGAGATATTTTTCAGGTTTCGAGTATCCAATGTCCTTAAAAGATATACAATTATTTGAGAAGAAACGAAGTTACAATTCCAAGTACAAATATCCAAAAATGTCTATCAATGTCTACAGTTTTGATGAAAGTATTAAGGTTGTTCCGTTACAAATTTCTGAAAAATATGATGCAGAATTAAATATTGATCTACTGTATGTAAAACAAGAAGACAAATCCCATTTTTGTTTTGATAACTGATTTAAATAGATTAGTGAGTTCTCAGTTATCTAAACACGAACATAAAAAATTGCTATGTAGAAGATGTTTAAGCCATTTCTACAAATCTGGAGATTTAGCAGATCATTTAGAAATTTGCAAGCAACATGAAGTATGCAAACCTATTATGCCATTTCCAGGTCAAACAACTAAATTTACTAATTATCAAAAGAAGTTTAGCCATCCGTACGTTATTTATATGGATTTTTGAGAGCATATTAGAAAAAATTCCGACATGCAAGAACAATCCACAAAGATCGACTAACAACCAAGATTCAGAAGCACATTCCTTATGGTTTTACTCTATATTTAGTGTCAAATGTGACCAATCGTATGTACAAGCCGATATGTTATCGAGCAAAAAATGAAGAAGATTTGCCAAATGTTCCTGCAAAATTGTTTGAAGAACTCAATAAATTATCGAAATACATAGCGAAAAAATATAATTCTAAGAACAAAAAACCTATGAAATTGACTGAAGAAGAAGAAATTTCATACCAAAATGCAAACGTTTGTCATATCTGTGAATGGTCTGCTTATGATGTTGGGTCAATTCAGTATGGTTTTTACTCCTGATAGTTGGAAAGATAAGAGTTATAATAAAGTGAGAGATCATTGTCATTTAACCGGCAAGTTTCGAGGCGCAGCTCATGCATGTTGCAATCTAAATTTGAAATTTCCTCAGAATATTCCCGTTTTCTGCCACAATATGTCAAATTACGATACTCATTTGTACATAAAAGAATTGGCTAAACAGTACGGTAATGTTGATTTGATTGCAAACACCGATGAAAAATATATAAATTATTCTGTAAATTCAGGATATGGATATGAATTCGAAGGTGATAAGCCAAGAAAATTCATCAAGTTTTCGTTCGTTAGACACGTTCAGATTCATGGCCTCGTTCTATAGAAAAGTTAGCTAAAAATCTAAAGAAAGAAGACTTCAAACATACAAATCATTTTATACAAGATGGACGAATATTGAACGCAATTCTAGAAAAGACAACCAAATGACGAAGAAGAAATCTTTACAATTCTATCTGGAAAAGGTATATTTCCTTAACGAATTTATCGATAGTATTGAAAAACTTGATTACACAGAAGAGCTGAAAATTCAAGATTTCTATTCACTTTTGACAGACGAGAGCATATCTGAGAAAGATTATCAACACTACTTGAGCGTTTGGAACAAATTAAAAGAGAAAAATCTTGGAAATTACTCTGATTTGTACAATATCCAAGATGTTTTATTGCTTGCTGATATATTCGAAAATTTCAGAAACATTTGCCTTAATTGTTTATAAACTCGATCCGGCACACTATCTAACATCTCCCAGTCTCGCATGGGACGCAATGTTAAAATTAACGAAAATTGAGCTTCAGCTAATTAACGATTATAATATGTATTTGATGATTGAAAAAGGCATTCGCGGGGGCATTTCTCAGTGTATTAAGCGATATGTTAAAGCAAATAACAAATATTTGAAAGATTTCGATAAGACAAAGCCCGAAAACTATTTGTTTATACGTTGATGCTAATAACCTTTATGGGTATGGCCTAATGCAAAAACTGCCGTTTAGTGATATCAAGTGGATGGATCCAAAAACTTACACAACTGCAGAATGGAAAGAAACAATTTTGGAACTCACTGGCGACGAAGATTATGGCTATATTCTCGAAGTCGATCTTGGATATCCAACAAATTTACACGAACATCACAAGGATTTACCTCTTGCTCCAGAACATTTTAAAAACAAACTTTGCACAACTCTACTGGATAAAACTGTAATACGTTGTTCATTCGAGAAATTTGAAGTTCTATTTGGAACAAGGTATGATTTTGAAACATGTGAATAGAGTTATTGCATTCGATCAGAAGCCTTTTATGAAAGAATACATTGATTTTAACACAAACATGAGAACCAAAGCTACAAGCGACTTTGAAAAGGACTTTTATAAGCTGATGAACAACTCAGTTTTTGGAAAATCTATGGAAAATGTGAGAAACAGATGTGATATTAAGCTTGGAAATGAAGAATTTTCAATGAAACAAGCTAAGAAAACAAATTTCAAATGCTTTAACATCTTTGACGACAACTGTATAGCGAGTCACATGTACAAAACAAAAGGTTAAATTTAACAAACCGATTTACATAGGATTTTCAGTTCTCGACCTCTCAAAATTGCTAATGTACGAGTTTTATTACAACAAATTAAAGAAGTTTGATCCAGATTTGAATCTGTGTTACATGGATACAGACAGTTATTTCCTAGAATTGAAACGAGATCCTTTTAAAATTATTAAAGAAAATATAGATGACTTTGATACAAGTGATTATCCAAAAGATCATGAATGTTTCACTACTAAAAATAAGAAGGTAATAGGGAAATTCAAAGATGAGTTAAATAGCGAAGTTTTAGAAGAATTTTGTGGTTTAAGGTCTAAGATGTACTCGTACAAATATCTAGATAAAAACCCAGTTAGGTGTAAAGGAATTAAGAGAAGCGTTGTAAATAAAACAATAAATATCGAAAACTTGAAGAGATGTTTGTTCGAAGATAAAGAAGAATTTAGGGAGATGACAGTCATCAAAAGTTATAAACATGAGTTGTACACTGTTACCATAAACAAGCTGGCACTGAACGCTAAAGATGATAAGAGAATTGTCCTAGAAAATAAGATCGATACAGTACCGTATGGCTATAAAAATGAAGCAAAATCTGATATATTAGACGAATTAAATAAACTTGGAAACTTTGATATGTAAATGGAAGATGATTTAATTCACTGTCACAAGTGTAAAAAGAAAACGAAAAATATCGATTCAAAAATCGTTCAAACTCAAAATGGATTGTATAGAATTGCTGCAAAATGTTCAAAATGTAAGACAAACAAGAGTAAGTTTATAAAGAATCCAAATCCAAAACCTGTTAAGCAAGAATTGAAGACTAAAGATGAGATAGAGATTGAAGCTCGAGAAATTCATGCACCAGTACGAAAAAAGTTTAAAAAGAGAAAAATTATAACATTAGGAATTGACGATTTATGGGCAGCAGATTTAGTTATAATGTCTAACTATTCGGATCAAAATGATGGATTCAAGTATATGTTAAATGTTATTGATACTTTCTCAAAATATGCTTGGTCAAGAGCTATCAAAAGAAAAACGGTAAAGATGTTTCAAAAGCCTTCGAAGATATAGTAAAAGACGCGATAAAGATCAATTACAAACCGCCAAATCTACTTCATACAGATAAGGGTTTAGAGTTTAAAAATAAAGAATTTAACGAAGTTTTGAGAAAATACAACATTAAGATTTATCATACTGAAAACGAAGAGAAATCAAGTATTGTAGAGAGATATAACAGAACTCAAAATGAGAGAATGAAAGTAATTTTTGAGATTAATAAAAACTTTAAATGGATCGATATTCTTAAAAAAAATTGTAAACAATTATAACGATACAGTTCACAGCACAATCAAAATGAAACCGAAAGACGTAGATAAGGATGCAGAAAAGGAGTTATTAGAGACCGTTTTCAAGTATGTTCCACCTGAAATTCACACGAAAACTAAATTTAAAGTCAATGATCATGTAAGAATTGTTAGTAAAAAAACAAACATTTTCGAACAAATATAAGAACAATTGGTCAAGAGAAATCTTTGTGATTTATCAAATTAATAACACAGATCCTGTAACTTATAGTATAAAAGATTTAAATAATGAAGAAATAACCGGAAAGTTTTATGAATATGAATTGAAGAAGTCAAAACTGTAATATAAATTTTCTATATATAAATGGCGCATCAAAAGAAATGTACAAAGTGCAAAGAATTTAAAGATTTAAATGAATTTTATAAAGATAAAAATAGGAAAGATGGAATGCATTATAATTGCAAAGATTGTGAAAGGGAATATCATAAAGAATTATATGATAAAATAGGAAAATTAACTTTGGAAGATAAAGAATGTCTTAAATGTAAAGAAACTAAAAAAAATTTCAGAGTTTAATAGTGATCACTATAGTAGAGATAAGAAAGACTCATATTGTAAAAATTGTGTAAAGAAGAATCTTCATATAGATTATATTATGAAGATACTCATTGTGAATGTGGAAGAATTATAAAATGGTTAAATAACTATGAAAAACATTTACAAACCAAATATCATAAGTTAAGAGTTTTTAATAAAATTTAGTAACATTTTCATCGTGTAATAATTTTTTCTATAAATGGAGTCTCAAAAGAAATGTACAAAGTGTCAAGAAGAGAATAGAAAAGACTGTTATTGTAAGGAATTATACGTTAAAATGAACAAATTAACTTTAGAAGAGAAAAAGTGTTACTTTTGTAAAGAAATTAAAAATATTTCTGAATTTAATAACTGGCAGTATAGTAAAGATAGAAAAGATGCTTTTTGCAAAGATTGTGCTAAAAAAATTTTCAGCGAAAGTTATAAAAACGAAATGCCTTGTGAATATGAAAAAAGAATTCTACAATGGTTACCTAGTTATGCTAAACATTTACAAACAAAATATAATAAATCGAGAGTTTTTAGTAAAATTTAGAAACATTTTCATCGTGTAATTTAGATATTCTATAAATCAGTCGAGATTCTGTCATATTTGTGGTAAAATGATTTCCGTTGTATAAGATATTCAAAGATTCTTTCATTTGGTTGTAGAGATTGATAGAATTTGGTTCGTCATCAATGAACTAAATCTCTAATTCAGGATAATTTATTTTTAGATGTTTTAATCGGTTTGGTATTTCCTCGTTTCTGAGTTCTGATAACGTAATAAGGATATTCCCACATGTGATTCTTCTTAATTAACACAAAAACATGGTGTTTTTTTCTTATCAAAATCTTTACATACCATATCTCTCTTCATTAATTCCATTCGCAATTCTTGATTCTCTATTTTCAATGATTTCATTTCATCTTTAATTTGTAACTGTTTTATTTCATCTTTTAACTGCTTATTTTCGTTTTCAAGTTTGTACTCGCCATATTTTCTAATACTCGGTAAAACTTCTTCTAAAACCCAATTTTGAAACGTTTTTCTGCAATCTTCATTTTAGATTTCAGTATTAAAGAATATATGCCTGGTTCATTGATGAAAATAGTGTCTGGATGTAATTTTTGTAAGAGTCGCGATTCGATACCCTTGTCAGAATCTATGTTTTCCAAAGCTTTTTTTGTATTTTTCTTTAACATGATCTATGATAGCTTGTCTCGTATTTTTAAATTCCAATATTTCTGCAACATCTTTAGCCTTAAACCAAAATACATTATTTTCGTCAACAATTGTAAAGATATGTTTGCTTTTAAATCTAAGTTGATTATTGAGTAGGTCTACAACTGACTCCATTTAGATAGAAAAAAAAATTTAACTAGTAATTTTTATTTTGAGAATAAAGCCCAGATTCATTGATAAAAACAGTGTCAGGATGAAGATTTTGAAAGGGTCTATGGCATAGACTCTTGTTTTTTAAGTAAAAATATTGAATTTTGTCATCATCATCAACTCATTTTTATTCCTTTTTCAATCTTAAATATATTGTTGTTTTACTCTCATTATTTAATAAATTTCCCTCAGAGTCTTGAACAGTTAAGACGATTTTTTGAATTCTTTTCATATTTTTTCTAATTGGAATATAATCGATTTCATTCGGTTTTTCACTGATTTTTGATCCATAAGCAACATTTGGGAAAAAAGTGTACAAAAATTTCAGATTCTTTGTGTAAATGTTCGGTATGATTTTCAAAACTAGGTTCAACGAGATTACAATGTACTTCAATTACATCAAACGGTCTAAATTTTGGCGTTTTATTTCCTAAATATACCTGATTTGGCTCAATAGTTTCTTGAACAAACCCTAATAAATCTACAATAATTGCTGAAAACATTATTCTTACTGGTGATTTTATTTGAATTTTATTAGAGAGATAATTTTTTTTGCATTTCAAACTTGTTTTCGTCAAAGTTTAAAGATTTATCTGATTGTTTTGAATGTTTTCAGATAATTTTTAAGGGAATTTTTTATTTGATCGAAAGTATAATATCCTTTGTTTAAACCATAATATTTTGTTACGTTCTTCTCACTAAATCCTATACAATAAGGAGAACTTTCACTAATATTTATTACAAAATTGTCAGAATAAAAACCGCTTAAACCGATAAAATAATTTGATTCTTCCTCTAAGTGTATAGGATGTTCCAAGTTTAAAACTAATTTAGAGCTTTCTGAAGTCAACTTGAACAGCTTCATTTTCGCAAAGCGTTGCTTCAAGATGAAAATCTTCTATTTAAATGGAGAAATTTTTAAAGCAAAAAGATCAGATAAAACTTCAAACGTTTGAAGAAAATAAGAAAGATCAACCAATCAGATTGTTAATTGTTGGTTCAAGTGGATGTGGAAAAAACAACTTTACTATTGAATTTTATCTACAATAGGTTGATTCCTTATTCCAATTTGTATGTTTTTAGTAAATCTTTAGAACAAGACGCCTATAAAAAATTACAAGAAAGATTTGAAAATATTGAGAAGAACTTAAGTAAGAAAATATCATATTTTTATAATGCTTCTGAGGACATAGTTCCGTTAAGCGAATGTAAACCCAATTCGTTAATCGTTTTTGATGATTGTATTTTGGAAAATCAGGACGTTATTAAGGAATATTTCGTAATGTCTCGTCACAAAAACATATCTTGTATCTATCTTTCTCAATGCTTTTCAAAGGTTGATAAACAAGTTATTAGAAATAATTTGAATATGTTGTGTGTTTTTAAGCAAGACGATCACTATTCGAGAAAGATTTACAACAATTATGTGGGATCTGATATGAGTTTTAAACCACTTTAATGAATTGTGTGATAAAATTTGGAAAGAAGACTATGGATTTTTAACTATTAATCTAACTTTGAAGCCTAAAAATGGTAAATATTTGAATAAATTTTCCAATATAAACGTGTGATAATCTAGTTGTTTTCATGATTTTACGTTCACGTTTACGTTTCGTGTTCTCGTTTTTACGTTTCCACGTTCACGTTCCACGTTCACGTTCATGTTTCACGTTTTTTACGTTCCACGTTCACGTTCATGTTTCACGTTCATGTTTCACGTACGTGTTTACGTTTCACGTTCATGTTTCACGTTCGTGTTTCACGTTCCACGTTCACGTTTCACGTTTCCACGTTCACGTTTTACGTTCCGTGTTCACGTTTCCACGTTCCACGTTTACGTTTCAAAATTTTCCTAAATAAATGGCGAACGTAACTTCTGAAGAAGCGAAAAAACTTGATCAAATAGAAAAGAAATTAATCAAAGAATTTAAAGAACAGATTCGAATTGATGAAAAAGAACAAGAATTTATTCAAAAAATTAATCAAACCTGTAACATCTGCAATAAAAAATGTTGAGGGCAAAATTGAAAATGTTTTAAGCGATAATCAAAATTTGATGAATTTGGTTCCAGTTGTACGACAATTTGCTGATATTTCGATACCAGAATCTGAGTTTGAATTGCCAAAATTACCATCTTCAACACCATTTAGACCTCGAATCATTGAAGACTCTACCATAGTTGAACCAATAAGTCCTGGAACAACGGATATAATAATTGGTGAAATTGGTAAAAAATTTCTTCCTAGAGCAAAGGATGATAAATTTGGTTTGTATTGGGACAGAAAAAAGAAAAGTTTTATGATTGGAAATTTGCCCGTGAATTTTGAGCATAATGATATCATTATTAATGAAAAAACATATGAAGGAACTCAAGGTTTATGGAGATTATTAACAGGCACTGATGTTCCAAAAGACGGTTTATATTCTGAAGAAGACTTGAAAAAGTATACTGAAATTTTATGGAAATCTGATTCAATTTACAAAAATAATGATCCATCAACTAAGAAACCAAAGTCAAGTAAAGGTAAAAAATATCTCAATTTGATTAAACCAATTTGGGAAAAACGAATCGAAGGATCAGGTGTGAGAAAATACAGTGATAATAAGATTGAGTACAGATATATCGACGATTTGACAAAACTCGATGGAATTATTAATTATATTTATGCTCAAGAGAAGGCTGGAAACAAACAATTTTTTTGAACGAAAAGAAAGCGATTAAAGATTTTATTTCGAACAAACTTGATGAAATGATTGAAAAACCTGATGGAATTAAATATTTTAAAACGAGTTTTGCCGACAATAAGTTCATCTATGATTGAGGGTAGTGGACTTTTGAATGATTTTATCAACAATTTACCTTTTGAATTACACGTACCAACTTATCAGTATCTGGGGCCTGGCACAAAACTTCGAAAAAAGACTAAAAAGAGGAGATCCTGGTATAAATAAATTAGATCAAGCTGCTATGGAACACGATATTTTTTATGCAAAACATAGAGACACAAATTCCAGACATATCGCAGATAAAGTTTTGCAAGATAAGGCAATGGATAGATTTTTATCAAAAGATGCTAGTTTAGGTGAAAGATTTGTTGCGCTTCCAACAGCTGGAGCAATGTTTTTGAAGAGAAAACTAGGAATGGGAATCGAAGAGAACTTGAAATTTTAACTATATAAATGGAGGTGAATGTAAATTTCAGCAAAAATCAGAAAGAAAAAATAAAATCCGCTTTTAAGAAGAAAATACCCGTTAGTATTCAATTTAAAATAGATCAACTAAAAAATGGCGAAGATAAGATATTTTTAACAAATAGACAATACAATAAACTCGAAAAACATAAGAAAAAACAATAAAGGAACCAGAATAGAATTTTCTTATAATCAGTTGAAAGAACCTCAAAAATGGTGGGACTTTTGAAAGATTTATTAGATTTTGGAGAAAATATTCCAGTTGTTAAAAATGTTGTTCCTTATGTTCGTAAAGCTGCTCCAATCGTTAAAAAAGATGTGATTCCTATTGTTCGAAACATTTTAAATTGGTTAGATAAAGAGTTGGAAGATGTTACAGGATCTGGATTAGATGAAAAAACTTTGAATTACGTGAAATCAAACATTGAAAAAAAAATTTAAACCTTTAACATTCGGGGAATTGGAAGAAATCTGCAAAAATATTAAACATTTTAGAGGAATCTTCATGAGAGATACATTACCTGAAAAAGTTAAGAAATTTGAATGTGGAATTGTGAATTTAGACTCGATTATGGGAAGTGGAACGCATTGGATTTGTTATTATAAAAATGATAAGAATGCATGTTATTTTGATTCGTATGGAAGAATTGAGGACAAACCACCTATAGAATTGATTAAATATTTGAAAAAATCAAGCGTCTACTACAATGATTCTCAGATTCAAGACTATAAAGATCCCCCAATTTGTGGTCATTTATGTGTTTTTGTTTTGAATGAACTGAGTAATGGTAAAGATTTTAAAGAAGTTGTTAACAAATTATTGCTTAATAAATATGGATTCACAAAATATTTTTGACGTATTTGGAACACAAATTATTCAAAATGTAGATAATAGTTTGAATTTTGATAGTTTGAGAAATGAGTTTGATAACAAGTTAGAAAATGTATTACAAAACCTTCCAGATTCAGATATGTTTGCTGTCGAGATTGAAGATTTTAAAGCAGAATATGATAACAAACTTGCAAATTTCATGAGTTCAAATGAAGTTGCTGATAAAATAAAAACATTGGAAAAAGAAGTTGATGATGGTGTAAAAAAATTATTTACCAATTTAATGTCTCATATCGAAAAAGCTGATAAAATTACTGAAGCGATCAAAGTTGAAAAGAATTATGTTAGTTTGGCTAATAAAAAAAGAATTGTCCGGTGTTCGACCTGGTATTGACAAACATGATGTTGTTGTTAAAGAACAAATTTTAAAACCTCTAAAATTATCAGAGAAAACATCGATATTGTTGATTTACATGATCCGAATGTTAAAAATGCCTTAGATTTTAAAGGAAAAAGAATTAGCGGTGTTAGTAAAGGAATTAATCCATTTGATGTTGTTGTAATGATCCAATTAGAAGATCCTATTAAAATGTTTAATGAACTAAAACAAAATTATGAGAATCATAAACAGCATGTTAAAGATTTTACAACAGAAGTCTATGACAAGTTAGAAGCCAGAAATAGAAGATCAGTAGACGAAGTTGGTGAAATTAATGAAAAACTTACTAAATTTAAAGAGTCTTTTGATAAGTTTAGTTTAGATGCTACGAAAACTTTTGAGAATATTGGTCATAAATTTGTTGAATACAATGATTCTTATGCTGTCAAATTTCAAAAATTACAAGAAAAACTTAATAATATGGAGGAAGATCTTACTGAAATAGGTATTCGCGTAGGGTTTTATGCACGATAAATTTTCCCTAAATAAATGGCGCTCATATATTGTGTGAGGTGTAAGGCAAAAACTGAAACAAATGATATAAAATACTATGCAAATATCAATGGAGTTAAAAGAGTTTCTGGAAAATGTGCTGAATGTAACGCAAAAAAGAGCCAATTTATAAAAACTTGAAATTTTTTCCTAATAAATAGAGATGGCGGGACATTACAGTGCTTTCGATCTTTTTTATAATGCAACACGAAAGAGATTTGAAAAAAGAACATTGGGATGATATTTCTCAAAAATATGAATTATCCGAAGATATGATGAGATTATACGTAAACAAATTGAATTGGTATAACATTGCTAAATATCAAACTCTGTCCCCAGAGTTCATTCAAGAAAATATACATTATCAATTAAAAGATCATATGTCTGTTCTTTGTCTCTATCAACACTTGAGTATAAAGTTTTTGGATGAAAATAAAGATACAGTTGATTGGAACAATATTATAGATAGCGGTTACTATCCTGTGCAAATTTTATTGAAATATGTGACCGAGATCGCAAAATTTAAGGAAGAGAATCCTGAATATGACGAAGTAGATCATTAAAAAATGACTCTAATCTTTTTAATTATTTTACTAAAATTTATATCTTTTCTTATAAAAACGTACATTAGATCGATGAAAAAATGATACATGATGTTTAAAATTTCTAAATTTTCTCTTATTAAATGGCGGACTACAGAAAATATGCTAGTGATATTGAAAGGGCGGAGTTTAAAAATTTCTATCCAATTAGTAAACAACATTTGAATGAACCGAATAAAAGAACTGAGTTTAATATTGATTTTGGAGATAACTTTTGCTCGTCTAACTTCCAGTTTTATATTTCTGGAACTTTAACAAAACAAGATGGTCAAGCATATCTTGGAACTGATAATGTTAGATTAATCGATAATTTTATACCGTTTTTATTTTCTAAGATTGAAGTAAGAAAACACAATAAATTGATAGAAGAAGTCGAAAACTGTGGCCAATTAAGCACAATTAAAGGAACTATTTCGTATTCAAAAAGTGATGTTATTTCTCAAACTTCTAATGGCTTTGAATCAGATTTTAAATTTGGTGTTTTTGAAGCAGCTGGAAATTTATCTCATTTTTGGATTAGGATTTTTTGAAAATGTTACTATTCCGATCTATAAAGGAGGATTTTATTTATCTAAGTTTTATAAGAGCAGAAGACGATGATGTGATTCTGAAGACTGCAACTGGAAATGTTATGCCTGTTGATGGAAAAATAACAATTACAGATTTTTTTATTAGAGTTCCAATGATTGATTATAAAACCACGAGTAAAATAAGGTTGATTGATGAAATTACAAAAAGTCAAAACATTATGTTTAATTTTCTAGATTGGCAATGTATTGAACAAAAGGGTATTTCCGGAACAACTTATTCGTTCGATATCACAAATATTTATAGAAATATCTTCAATCCCAAGTTCGTTATCATAGGTTTTCAAACAGATAGACAGAATAATCAAGAAAAAAATCCTTCAAAGTTTGATAGTTTGGATGTAAAAAATATCAGAGTAAAATTGAACGGTTCTTATTATCCAGATGAATTACAAAATTTAAACATTTCCGGAGGTCTTTTCAGAATCATGTATCAGATGTATCAAGATTTTAAGAAAGTTTACTGTAATAATAAGGAAATGTATTACAATCCTAAAGAATTTTTAGCGAATAGACCTATTTATGTCATTGATACAACAAAGAGTTTGACAAATATTTCTGGTTCAAAGAACGATATAATTATCAATATGGATTTTCAAAAAGCTGTTACAAACGCGATTTGTTATGTGGTTGTGGTTTCTGAGAAATTTTTAGCCTATGATGTGATTAAGAACGATATTAGAGAAATTCAGTAAAAATCACGTTATTTTCACTATTATTCATCGGATAATTTTAAAACTTTACAGAATTGTTAAAGACATTGATATAAGTATTCATTTTTAATTTCAAAAGAATATCTTAAAAAATGGGGATGATATTAACAAAAAACTATTCCAAGGTCATCTTAAGGGTTGGACCGGAAGTTATGATTTTAAAAAATACTTTTAATATTTACTGATCCTATATACCAAAATTTCAGCAAAAAAGCTCCAATAGTTCTCGAGATATAAGAGTTTTAAGATAAGGGATGATTGGGGTAGTTTTTGAAAATTTTGTTATTTTCATGAAATTTTAAGTTGAACTCGCTTGTTTTTGAAGTTTCAGATTTTTCTGATAATTTTTTTTATTTTTTTATGAATATTAAGAAATAGGGGATGATTTCTCCCTTATGGATAAGTTAAGTCGAAAGAGTTAAGTATTTACTATATGTGTACCAAATTTCATTAAAATCGGTTGAGTGGTTTTTGAAAATATAAAATTATTAATAAATTTGTAAACTAGCAATCCTAATTGTACAAGTGAGAACAACTTATATAGCAGAGATATAGCTTATATCTTTCGAGACTCTCCGTAGCTCAGTTGGTAAGACGCTTGCCTTCAAAGCCTGAGGTTCTGGGTTCAAATCCCAGAGCTTCAGGCGCGCTTTTTATTGAGGAAGACATGGTTGTCGTTCAGTGGTTGGGGACAAGTCTTTACACGAGTGGCCATAGTGTAATGACTATAGAACAAGCCGAGTAATGACAACTGTGGTTGGCGCGCCATTTGCTTCCTCACCTTTCCACTTCATTCCTTAATTCCTTCTCTTCCTTAATTCGTACATTCCTTCTCTTCCTTAATTCGTTCATTACATTCATCATTCACATCATTCATTAATACAACATTACACTTACAAAACACCCGACACAAATTCCCTAATTGTATCTCTCCATCAACTTCTACACAGTAGTTACCAAAGAAAAATGAGACTTGGGAACAAAAAAAATTCCAGAGTCTAAGACCCGAATTACAGCTCCTAGCCATTAACTTGGTTGGACAGTAGCAGTGCAGGGCCAAGTCTCTAAACAATAGACACCGTAGAAGTTGAATGTGATGTGATTCCCCATAGCGCAAACACGCACACTAACAACACTACACCAAAGACACAATCATTCATTTTGTCTTTTACAATAATTGATGATGTTCATATTATTCTCTTTCATTCCTTCTAATACTTCAAAAATATACTCTTTCGCCACTGAAAAATCTCGATTTCTTCCGGAATAATCTTTGTAGTCATAGACAAAATATCCTAAATAGTTGAATAATAAAATAAAATCATTTCTTTTTATCTCGGTAGTTGAAATATAAACATAAAACATTTGCGTTGAAAAATTTATATCTCGGCAGAGTTAGTTCCATAATCTCCATTTATAACAAAAAATCTTTTTGTTTAAATTGAAGAGTTTAATGCCAACTGTTACAAGTGTTCTAATAGAGGAGAAATTATCGATAAAAGATATTTAGTTTGTAGAGGTTGTAATTTAATTTTGTTAGAAAGACCTAAACCTAAGAAATTTCGAAATAAATTAACACATTTGAATAACCTGCTTACAAAATTGCAATATGGAGACAAGAAGCAAACAAAATTTGTTACAGAATTTAGAAAACAGAATAAAAATTTTTACTTATCTCTTGGAAACCATTGACAAAATTATTTTCCTTTTCAAAGAATACATTAGGTTTGTAGGTATCGATACACACGTTTATTATGAAAAGATATTACCTGTATTTTTTCATTATCTGGATGTTGAATTTGTTTATGATTTTGAACCAGAAATCCTCGATGATTTTATAGTACATTTGGAGAAATTAAACGAAGAACCTCTTGAAAAGAATGCGGTTTTACTCACATTCTCCCCGACTTCTCGAGTGAAGGTTAGCGAATTTCATTTTTTCCGTCTTTAAATTTTTTCTATTTAAATGGAGTTCTTGAAAGAGTTAAATGATATTGGAGAATGTAAGTTTAAAGAGTATAAGAAGTTAAATGAATTGGAAGAAAGGAAGAAACATAGAATCTTGAATTTGGAGAAAATGAAAGATAAATTCGGGTTTACAATAATTGCCGAGTTGGAAGATTGTAAAGTACACTTGCCGAACAGATTTTTGACTGTTTTGGATGAGAAAAAGATTAAAGAATTAAACAAAAATGAAAAATTACACTTGGTTGTTACTGGAAAGAAGACTATTAAAGATAAAGACTGTGTTACTATCAATTTTGTAGAGTAGAAGATTTTTCGTCGTAGCAGACATTTCAAATAGATTGATTTGACAGCTCAAGAAAGTAGAAGCAAACAGCTATAGATTCGGTAATTTTTCATTCGTGAGTTACAGATTCGTTTATTGTCCTTTAAACAGTATTTTTCATTGATTTACCGTCTGTCCCAAAAGTGAGCTAGAACCGCCTTACTGTTTGATTTTACAGATTCGTTTATTGTCCTTTAAACAGTATTTTCCCTTGATTTTCTGTCTGTCCCACAAGTGCGCTAGAACCGCCATATTCATATCTACTTGTGTATATATATAGTAAATTTGTTTTAATAGACCATTGTAATCTTGGAAACCAAAAATGTCCATGAAATACTTTAAAAAAGTTTTTAAAGATTTGGCAGGTACTCAACTGCCAAAATTTTTTATAACAATTTTATTTAACACCCTGTTTTTTATTATTACTTTAAAAAAACCTCTAACTATATACAATTTGTAATTTTTATACTCTTAACTCTCATATATCTGTTGTTAAGAGAAACCAAACAAGTGTCTAGAATAAAATCCGTCCAACGAATGTGGTTATTTCACATTGTTAAATATGAAGAAATTACTGTTATTTTGGAAAACGGTGTCAGTTATAAAACGTTTTGCGTTAGGTATTTTTTAATACCAGTAAAAACAATCCAATACACTTCGTTTCATACTAGCTGCCAGATTTTTAGTTTCTAAGATACAATATAATATCATTTTAAAAGGAATGCTGTATATAAAGCATCTAAAATAGGATACTGCTGCCTCGTTTTCAATTACAGACGTATTATCGATAATGTAAGCATATATACCGCTACTTATTAGTTACTTAGCTAAGCTCAATAAGTAATCTTGTATTGAAACCAAATAATCAAATGAAAGTTTTCATATTTATTTCCCTAAATCAGAATTAGCGATGTTTAAGAGTAAATAGTTTACCATCTATAACTCCATTCATAATATTTATATTTTAAAGTCAATATTTAAAACGGAAATACGGAGTATAAAGTTAGTAGTTTTGAGTTGGAATATCGTAATGATTTAAATCATTAGGAAAATGTCGTTTTTATTCTACTATATACAAATATAAATGTCGTGATTATTATTACTGTCTTCGTATCTAACAGTTTTTTTACTAATAACCATCAGCAAAAATTAGGTGTAAGCACAAATTCATTTGGCTAGTTGAATTTGAAGTATCTCTCCCTATCTATTTTACGATATATAAAAATATAAAAATATTTTAAAAATTCTTTATCATTATAATAGTAGTTTTAGATCTTTGGATTTATTAATAACAATAAAAAAAATCCTTTCTTCTTCTTGTATATGGTTTGGGATCATGAAAGGACAAAATCACCATTTTTACTAAAAAATACTCATTGCCGATTTAATAGGGAGTTGTTACTGTTCTCCGGCATTTTCAATAGATTTTCTATTAAGTTCTCATTTCGTCAGTTCATCTGAAATAGATGGTTTTTGCATCGACAATTATTTTGACTAACATCAGCTCGCAGCATGTGGTTAGTGAGGTCAAATCACATAGCACAGCTTGTTACATCCGTGATTCAGGGAGCTACACCTAGTAAGGGTTGCACCTCTACTTCTGTATAATTTTCTTTCAGACAAAATTGTAATGTTTTCTCGGAGCAACAAGATACCGTTGATTAGGATAATGTCTTCTTACCTGATGACATACATTAGCAATAGTTTATTGGTCAGTAAATTTTCATCGTGTTTTGGCCTTGATTTTCCCTTAGTCACATCAGACCGTAGGAAATAGCACAATCTGGTTGGTTGACAGGGAATTTGTGATGGCTAGATATCGTCTCAAGGACCTATATAATTTACAGCGTGACTTTCCTCTCGAAGAACGTAGGATATTCTGACGGTCAACTAAAAAAAAGTGCCAGCTTCTAATTTGATTTCTTAAAAATATGTTGTTGAAAGGCGTCTGAGAAAAAGTAAGAATGTCGGAATATTGTGTATGAAAACTCTGGAAAGCAGATATCTAAAAAAAAAAAAAAAAAAAAAAAAAAAAAAAAAAAAAAAAACACTTATTGAGGAACTACGAGATTATGTAGAAATGGTTGCCGATCCACTACAATCGCTGAAAGGTTCACTAACTATTTTCAAAGTACTCCAACTAAAATATTCGTTTAAAATTCATACCATGCTGAGCACTTTTGACATAATAAACCTGTCCAACAAGTTTCTGCATGGCACCAACAACTTCTATTTAAACGTATAGAACTATTTCATTGTTAAAACCAGTTCATCACCTGGCGTTTTCGATCCTTCAGTGCTCGTTTAAGTTAATTGTACAATACCTCAGTTCTTCAGCACTTCGAAACCCTATGCTCTAATTTTAAGTCCGTACTGTTTTCCTTAAGGTTTCCTTCCAATCTCCAGAGTTTAAGTGCACTAAAACTGGTATACATTGGCTACTTTTATTCTGTACGGTATAGTTTCATGGGGAAATGATCCTTCTTCTTTGTTACATAGGGCATTTTAATTCCAAAAGTAGTCTATTCATATATTATTTTGCCGCGGAGCCGGGAGAGCTGTGGGCAGCTGTTTCTCTGAGAACCTAACCTAACACTTCCTCCCATTTTTATCTACTCTGTATCAGTTGACACTGTTACAAGTATTCAAGATGTTCATACCCACATTCATATGTATTTTAACAGAAATAAAAAAGTTAGATTGTATCCCATTAAATTAGTAACATATTCCAAAAATCAATAGAAAATCTAGGACCTACAGTTCATAATATAATTCCCAATTATTTACAAACCATCTTTTCCTTTCATCTTCTAAAAATAAGTTTAAGAATTTCTTTTACACAACCGATTTTATTCACTGTATGATTTTTTGCTTCACCCATCCATACTGGTAAAACATTTACACCGCACTGACATTTTATTCTTGTTTTTTAGTTTCAATTAGTCAGTCATATACTGCAGAAAATAGCAATGATAAACCAAAAAATTTCTAGATTACATTTATCATTTAGGTGCATTATGTATTCACTTTATGATTTTTTGCTTCACCCATCCATACTAGTAAAACATTTACACGGTACTGACATTTTAATCTTGCTTTTTAAGGGGAGATGTACGCCTATATTGTAAAAAAAATCAATATTTTTTTTTATATTTTTATCTTAAAGTATAGATTTTTCTGAGTTCAGTGATATATAATACATATATATTTTGGGTTATATTTATATGCTAAAAAAAATTATAAACATGCTAGCAGGGCGCACGGATCCGTGGTCAGACGTATCGAAGACGTTCTGAACGATAGGATATTGTTTTGAGCATTTTAATATACATAACTTGCACTTTTTAATATTACTTAATATTATTTTAATAATATTTTAATATTATTTTCACCAGACCTGCTTAAAAAACTCCATGCTCAAACACATAATGTAAACGAAAGTTTTAATTCTGTGTTGTGGACGCGTATACCTAAATTAAATTTTGTAGGCCTGCAAACACTAAGATTTGGTGTTTTTGACAGTATTATTACTTTTAATGAAGGAAGTCAAGGCAGAATAAAAGTGCTTAATGATCTAGGTATAAAGCTAGGCCAAAACTGTGTTTATACCCTACGTCAGATTGATGAGGACCGAGTGAGGAAAGCCGAAAAAACTGGTGAAGAAGAGACAAAGCAAGCTAGGAAACGGGCAAGAATGGTGAGGAAGAAACTAATTGATGATGATAAGGCCAAGGAACAAGACTATGAAGCAGGAATGTTTTAAAAGGTACTTTTCAATCATATTTTTGTATACATAACAGTGTTTTGTGAATTACCGAAAATTTACTTTTTTGACATAAATGTTCTTTTTTTCTCAGGAACTAGTTGTCCAATCTTCATGAAATTTATATCATATATATAATGTACCTATTCATACAAGCCCTGCCACTTTCATAAGTCTAGGTCAAAATAAAAAAAAAATAAAAAAATTTTTAAAAAAACAAATAATTGAAAAAAATATTGAGTATCCTTAAAAAATTTCTAAAGCCAAAAATATTGATTTGAAATCTTTAAAAGTGGCAGGGCTTGTGTATAATAGTATGTTTTAGAAGTGCTAAAAATTTCAATTCGTTAGGTATCTTAGTTCTTGAGAAAAAGGAACATAAATATTTGAAAATTAACATGAGCTGGTATAGGGCGTACATCTCCCCTTAATTTCAATTAGGCAGTCATATACTGCATAAATTACAATGATAAACAAACACATTTTTAGATTACATTTATCATTTAGGTGCATTATGTAAAAAGCTCCTTCTTCTTTGTTACATACGGGATTTAAATTGCAAAAGAAGGCTATTCATCTATTGTTTGGCCTAACTCTTCTTGATAACTGTAAATGTAAATTTTGCATACTGTTTTTAAATTTGAATTTTGAATGAGCATGCAGACTTTCTTCTGTTTGATAATAAAATTAGCTTTTTTTTGAGTAAAAATTCAAAAATATTTATATTGATATACGTGTTCGAACTATGCTTCATATAAATCATTTACTATAATTATTTAAAAATTAAATTCATTAAAAAACTATTTTTTTAATTCATAAGTATTCCTGCAATCTAAATTCTTAGAACAAAATAAAATAAAATTTTATAATTCTTTTTCAGTACGATAATTTTTCTCATGGATTTAGATTTTTTGTGGTTGAGCTACTTTAAGATGTGATGTGGATTCGAATATGAGTCCAATAGATGAGTCAATAGGTCAGAATGAAAATTAATTGTTAGTCAATTAATATCTTATATTAAGTTTTGAAATGTGTTTATCATATTAACATACTTTATTTTAATAATACGATAAATAAGGACACACAAGGGACACCATATTACATAAATAATCATGATCAAGATTATTACTTATTTCTAACGTTAATAGTGACGAATGTAGAATACAACGAAAAGCGTAATGTCGAGAATTCATTGCTTTAGGTCCATTGTCGTGAGTTTTTCTTCTGATACACGATAGAGACTTTGAACACTGTAACTCCTAGAGATCGATTTAAAAACAAACTACATCTTTAAGAAGTAGGCACTAACCGTTGGTTACAACATACTAATTACTCAATTTTTTAGTTCTTTCTCAGTTATTCGGTGTGCTCCGTACACTGTCCTTCTGCGTTCTTTTACAAAACAAAAATAACAACATATTGTCTCTACCAAATTCTTAACCTCTAATAATATCATTCTGTTTCATAGATTCTGTTTGCAGTCTTTAATATTATTTGGTGATCAATTGTAGTTTTTTTTTTAGATTATAAAGTCTGTGTTTTTAAGTAATTGTGGGAATGTCTAATAAACTCCATTTTAAACTAAATTTTGGAATTTATGCGTTCAATATCTTTTGAACGCATATTATTACGATCCTGACTAATCTGATGCTTCAGGGGTTTTATCGCTATATGGTTATAATTAATTATCAGTATGGCTTGAGTTTTAGGTGATAATTGTATTCCTATTAAAATGTGACACAAATATAGGTTATGTATGATTTTCAATCATTTAAAGATTATTAGTTCCAAAGAATAAATAACTATTAAAAGAATCACTATACTGGGTTCTCAGAGAACAACGTTACGAGAAGTAATCGATTAAAAGTAACTTATAAAACTTAGTAAGAACTTTAATTCAGCCGTTTTTTGTTCATATATTTATTTTTAAATAATATGATAGTTAATGCATACTTTTGATTTAGCCCAAAGGTATGTGTGAATTTCCTATTACGTGACTGATTTATCATAGGAGAGGTCTTTCTAATATGAACGAAAGAGAGACTGTAAATTGTATCAAAGGTAATTTCAAAAATATTAGAGTTATTCAGGGGCTACGTAGGAGGTTCTTCTTTTATCTCACCTTAAAATTAAAGTCCAGACGTCAGAGATTAATCTCACTGCGTTTAATATAAATTCAAATTATGTCATAGCTTCCTCCACGACTGAATCATGAATAAAATAGTAAAATAGAAGCAAGCAATTATCCCCATTTATAATTATATCCAATAATTGTTATTGTGTATTGTGTAATGAGTTAATACGGAACAGTTGAAATATAACATATCATTAAAAAGTAGTGGGATGTAATCAAACTATTATTAGTTTCAGCTATATTTTTATCAGATAAAGATTTATTAAAAGTAATTGGCTGAGTTTTAGTGGGTATATTAATCGCGGAACAGAAAAATGTCCATTTCTCTTTGTTTTTGTGTTCCATACAGTATACATTATGAAAACAAACTGGTTTAGACTTAAAATATTGCTTGAAGCTTCATTTATGTACACCTAATATTGAGTTTGATCACTCTAAGGTATTTATTTGTACACTAGCGAATATGTTTTCATTAGTCAAATGGTTAGTTATTATAGCAAACATAAAAAGCAGAGTACATATATTTTAGCTAAACTAACTACGATGTTTTGTAATATTATATTTATTGCATGTGTTACCTAATTTGTAATTTAAAAAGAAAGAAATGATTGAGTAGCAAGTCCATCTTAAAATTCGTAATAAGATTTATTTCAGGGCACAGTTGACTACATAAAACCTAACTGAATGAATAAAAGTGTGAATTGTTCTTTGATAACAGACATGTTTTATATGTAATATTTAGATTTGGCATGATACATGTAAACTGTTAAATATTAAATATTTGAACATATATATGATATACATGTATATAGAGGAATTTGTCTTATGAGTAGTTACTATGGCAAAGATACCATAGAAAATTAAGTATATTAATAAAACATTAAGTAAAATCGCAAGAGCATATACCACATGACATTTTTATTTACATAATTCAAAAAACAAAAGGTAATTTAATAATATAACTCGGTCAGAAAATTATATTTCAGTACACAAGGATGAGTTTTACAATACTGTTTGGCCAGACACGGAATTCAAATAATAGTCGTAGAAGCATTTTTACAGAATACTTACACATGTTCTTGAGTCTGCCAAGTGCCTGGTAAGTGGGGGGGGGGGTAAAACATTATAGCCTATTCTTAATGATTATCCGTTTGTCTTTGTATACATAGGTTTTCAGTAGAATGAATAAAACTTACATTTGAATTTGACATTAACCTCAGAGAGGACTGTTGTTATTCGTAGCATTATCATATTTTATTAGAAGCTAAATGTAGCATATAATTGCTGTCAGTAGATAGTAATGTGGAGGTTCTGTCTCACTTTTGGGACAGACCGAAAATCAATATAATTACTGTTAATTTACCATACAATTATAAAATAACTATGATAATCTGTATTCAGTCAACCTTTCAAGGACAATGTGTGGAATTTTCCATGGAATTTATGTTGGCAATACTCGAGTGGGAATTTTTGTGCTACACAATAAAGAATGGCAGCACTGAACCAGATGACACACCATTCTTTCTTCAGTCATTAGAGTGACCGGACACATTCATTTTTACTCTATTATTTTTTTTTAAACTTCTTTAAAAAGTGTTAAAATTCTTTCAAAACCGTTTAGTAACGCATTTCCAAATCTTTTCTTCAAAAACTATCTACATCATCAGCTTCAACACTCAGTGAAAAAACATCTTATTGGAACATTTCTTCAAGACTCAGTGATAAGCATCTTCTTTTCTTCAAGACAGTTTATAAAGTGATAATCATCAATAAAACATTATTAACCTTCATCAAAACGTCTTATTACATTTTTTTACGTTACATATGTTACATTGTTTAGTAAAAGTGTAAAACAGTGCATCTCTAAGTAACAGAACGACAAGGAAGCAGCTCTTAACCACAAACCGCTATCTCAAACAATAGCGATACACTATCTGCTGTGACTACTCTCACTGTCGGATATCTAGATAGACTTCTACAAGGTTACTTAACGATCAAGACTATTCATTACTTCACTTCAAATCTTCTCAACATTACCTTCTACAGCTTCCTACTTAACTCCATATCTTCAAGAATGAAGATAACAGATGAGTTTTTGAACAATTTAAATTTAACTTTCAAATATAAAAATCCAAATTTAGCTTACAATTACCTTTCTGAACTAATTTCAAAAACCTTTTTAAAAACCAATGAAAAATCAAAATTCAATCAGATGACAAAAATTGGCTTACAATTGGTATTAAAACTTGAATTAAAATTAGAAACAAATTGTTTAGACAAATGAAACTTAAACATGCAAAATTTTATAAATCAAAACTCAAACATTATTGTAACATCTTAAAAGAAACGTACTATAAAGAACTGATTGAAAAGTCAAACAAATTTATAAATAAATCTAAAAAACTTTGTGGATACACTGGTGATATAAACAGAATGAATAGATGTTTTGCAAATATTGGTTCAGAATTGGTTTCAAAGATTCCAAATCTAGAATATGAAAAACTTAAAACAAATCCGAATTCTATATATCTCTCTGAAATTACCAAATTAGAAATTGAGAACAAAATCAAACTTTAGAAAAATGACAAAGCATCTGGATCAGATACAATTCCAATCAATTTAATTAAACGCCTAGTATATGTATTAAGTGAGCCACTAGCATACATTTTTACTTTAAGTATTCAAACTGGTATTTTTCCTGATAAACTAAAAATAGCAACAATCAGTCCAATTTATAAAAGTGAAGGAATTTTATCAGATCTATGCAATTGTTGACTAATCAGTTTATTACCAATAATTGGCAAGATATTTGAGAAATTTTTATATGAGAGAATATATAGTTTTTGGAAAAATACAACCTGTTATTAGGAAAACAATTTGCTTTTAGAATTAACAAAAATACAGAAGAAGCAATAAATTTAGTTGTAAACAGCATTGATCAAAATACATTAATTACATTTATAGACCTTAAGAAAGCCTTTGATACTGTAGATTTGAAGATATTACTATACAAATTAGAAAAATTACGAATTAGGGGCAAATTTTTAGACTTATTTGCTAGTTATCTTGATAACAGGTTCTGCAATACAAGAATTGGTAACAAAATTTCAAATTTAGAAAAAAATCACCTGTGGTGTACCTCAAGGAAGTTGTTTAGGCCCTCTTTTGTTTTTAATATAAATCAATAGTATCACAAATCTAAATTTACATGGTGAACTAGTACTCTTTGCTGATGATACAGCCTAATAGTCAAAGGCAATGAATTATATAAAAAAAGAAAAGAGGACCTGACAAAAATTTAAAATTGGTTACAACAAAATACGTAAATTCACTTTAAACCTACAAAAAACCGAATATATAGACTTCTCTAAATCAGACGAATAACTAGATATTAAGTTGAATCGTATAAATACTTAGGCTGTATCATATATGTAGACTTAACTTTTAATCAACACATCCAGTGTATTGAATAAAAATTAAAAAAGCTTTTAAACCATTATATGTATGTAAGGAAGAAAACTTTTAAAAATCTGTATTTTCAGCATTTGTCATGTCTTTTCTAAATTATTCAATAACTACTTGGGGTAATAAAAATATCTCAAACTTTTCTAAAATTCAAAAACATATTATGACTAGATTTAAGATAAAAAATATTATATCTTTAGATTCCTTATATACATATAATAGGATAAAATTAACCCGTAAAAATAAGTTAGATGTAAGTAGTTTAAGTAACCTAGAATTAGACGTTTTCAACAAAAATTTAAGTTATATACAATTAAAAGCACACTTTACTTATGAATATATTCCAACAAAAAGTTATTTCAATCTTTAATTCAAAATAATATTAATCTGTATTTAAAAAAATTCTTTAGGTTTAATTGAGATTACTTGTCCATTACTTTAAAACAGAATTGACTGCAGAAAGTATGGTTTAGTGGTCTCATTGTACCTCTCTAATGTCATTATTAATTTAATCACGTCATATTCAAGCAATTTTTCAGAGACAACATAAAAAATCGCGTTTGTAACAGCATTTTGAAAATCCATATTGATAATTATATCGTTCTTTGAACCAGAAATATTTTTCAAACTCTTTGTTGCATCAATGACATAAATGGGTCTATTTGCTATAAATTCTTTGGGATTGTAATACATTTCCATATTTTTGTAGTAAACTTTCTTAAAATCTTTATACGTCTGATACATAATCCTGAAAAGACCTCCAGAAATGTTTAAATTTTGTAATTCATCTGAATAATAAGAACCATTCAATTTTACTCTGATATTTTTTACATTCAAACTATCGAACTTTGAAGGATTTTTTTCTTGATTATTTTGTCTATCTGTTTGAAAACCAACAAGAATGAACTTGGGATTGAAAATATTTCTATAAATATTTGTGATATCGAACGAATAAGTTGATCCAGAAATACCTTTTTGCTCATTTTTAACAACTGGAATATCTTCTCCAAAATCTAATAAATCTTTCAAAAGTCCACCATTTTTAAGTTCTTTCAACTGATTATAAGAAAATTCTATTCTAGTTCCTTTATTGTTTTTCTTATGTTTTTCGAGTTTATTGTATTGTCTATTTGTTAAAAAATCTTATCTTCGCCATTTTTTAGTTGATCTATTTTAAATTGAATACCAACAGGTATTTTCTTCTTAAAAGCGGATTTTATTTTCTGTTTCTGAGTTTTACTGAAATTTACGTTCACCTCCATTTATATAGCTAAAATTTCAAGTTCTCTTCGATACCCATTCCAAATTTTCTCTTCAAATCATTGCTCCAGCTGTTGGAAGTGCAACAAATCTTTCACCTAAACTAGCATTTTTAGACAAAAATCTATCCATTGCTTTATCTCGCAAAATTTTATCTGCTATATATCTGGAATTTGTGTTTCTATGTTTTGCATAAAAAACGTCGTCTTCCATTGCAGCCTTATCTAATTTATTAATACCAGAATCTCCTCTTTTCATTCTTTTAACAAGCTTCGTGCCTGGTCCCAGATATTGGTACGTGTAATTCGAAAGATAAATTGTTGATAAAATCATTCAAAAGTCCACTACCTTCAATCAAAATTGGAGAACTTATTTGAGGTAAAATTCGTTTTAAATATTTAATTCCATCAGGTTTTTCAATCATTTCATCAAGTTTGTTCGAAATAAAACCTTTAATTGCTTTCTTTTCGCTCAAAAAATTGTTATTTCCAGCCTTTTCTTGAGCATAAATATAATTTATAACTCCATAAAGTTTTGTCAAATCGTCGAGATATCTGTATTCAATCTTATTATCACTGTACTTTCTTACACCAGATCCTTCGATTCGTTTTTCCCAAATTGGTTTAATTAAATTCATAAATATAATTTATAATTCCATAAAGTTTTGTCAAATCGTCGAGATATCTGTATTCAATCTTATTGTCACTGTACTTTCTTACACCAGATCCTTCGATTCGTTTTTCCCAAATTGGTTTAATTAAATTCATAAATATAATTTATAATTCCATAAAGTTTTGTCAAATCGTCGATATATCTGTATTCAATCTTATTATCACTGTACTTTCTTACACCAGATCCTTCAATTCGTTTTTCCCAAATTGGTTTAATTAAATTCTTATATATTTTACCTCTACTTGTTTTAGGCTTTTTACTTGATGGATCATTATTTTTGTAAACTGAATCAGATTTCCATAAAATTTCAGTATACTTTTTCAAATATTCTTCAGAATAATTATCGTATTTTGGAACATCATTGTCTCTTAATAATCTCCACAATGCTTGAGTACCTTCACACGTTTTTTCATTAATAACTATATCATTATTTATCAAAATTAACGGGTAAATTTCCAATCATTAAACTTTTCTTTTTTTATCCCAAAACAAACCAAATTTATCATCTTTTGCTCTAGGAAGGAATTTTTTACCAATTTCACCAATTATTATATCCGTTGTCCCAGGACTTATTGGTTAAACTACTGTAAAATCTTCAATGATTCGGGGTCTAAATGGTGTAGAAGATGGTAGTTTTGGCAATTCAAGCTCTTCAGATTTGGGAATTGAAATATCAGCAAATTGTCGTACAACTGGATCCAAATCCATCATATTTTCATTTTGATTTAAAACATTTTCAATTTTAATTTTAACATTTTTAATTGCAGAAGTTACAGGTTAATTAATTTTTTGAAAAAATTCGTGTTCTTTTTCATCAATTCTAATCTGTTCTTTAAATTCTTTGATTAATTTCATTTCCATTTGATCAAGTTTGTTCGCTTCTTCAGAAGTTAAGTTCTCCATTTAATTAGAAATATTTTGAAACGTGAACGTGGAACGTGAAAACGTACGAGATTATTACACGTTTATATTAGAAAATTTATTCAAGTATTTACCACTTTTAGGCTTCAAAGTTAGATTAATAGTTAAAGCTCCATAGTCTTCTTTCCAAATGTTATCACATAACTCACTAAATTGATCTAAACGCATGTCAGAACCAACATAATTATTGTAAATCTTTTTAGTGTATTGATCATCTTGTTTAAAAATACAAATCATATTTAAATTATTTCTTATAACTTGTTTATCAACCTTTGAAAAGCACTGAGAAAGATAAATGCAAGAGATATTTTTATGACGAGACATTTCGAAATATTCCTTATAACGTCTTGATTTTCTAAAATACAATTATCGAAAACGATTAAAGAATTTGGTTTACATTCGCTTAATGTCCTCAGAAGCATTATAAAAATGTGATATTTTTTTGCTTACGTTTTTCTCAATATTTTCAAATCTTTGTTGTAAATTTTTGTATGCATCTTGTTCTAAAGTTTTACTAAATACATATAAATTTGAATAGAAAATTAATCTATTGTAGATGAAATTCAATAAAAAAGTTGTTTTTCCACATCCACTTGAACCAACAATTGACAATCTGATTGGTTGATCTTTCTTATTTTCTTCAAACGTTTGAAGTTTTATCTGATCTTTTTGCTTAAAAAATTTCTCCATTTAAATAGCGAAAATGAAACTGTTCAAATTGACTTCAGAAAGCTCTAAATTAGTTTTAAACTTAGAACATTCTATTCATTTAGGCGAAGAATCAAATTATTTTATCGGTTTAAGTGGTTTTTATTCTGATAATTTTATAATAAGTATTAGTGAAAGTTCTTCTTATTGTATAGGATTTAGTGAGAAGAACATAACAAAATACTATGGTTTAAACAAAGGATATTGTACCTTCGATCAAATAAAAATTCCTTTAAAAATTATCTGAAACAAACAATCAGATAAATCTTTAAACTTTGACGAAAACAAGTTTGAAATGCAAAACATTATCTCTTTAACAAAATTCAAATAAAATCACCAGTAAGAATAATGTTTTCAGCAATTTTAGTAGATTTATTAGGGTTTGTTCAAGAAACTAATGAGCCAAATCAGGTATATTTAGGAAATAAAACGCCAAAATTTAGACCGTTCGATGTAATTGAAGTACATTGAAGTCTCGTATAACCTAGTTTCGAAAATCATACCGAACATCTACACAAAGAATCGGAAATATTGTACACATGTTACCCAAATGTTGCTTATGGATCAAAAATCAGTGAAAACCCGAATGAAATCGATTATATTCCAATTAGAAAAAATATTAAAAGAATTCAAAAAATCCTTCTAACTATTACAGACTCTGAAGGAAATTTGTTGAATAATGAGAGTAAACAACCGTATATATGAGATTGAAAATGGAATAAAATAGACCTCAAAATATAATAAAAGACTGGAAGATATACATTTTCAAGGGAGCGTCGATTCGTCGCTCCGTTCAAATATTAAAAAAAATACTGTTTTTGTTAATGAATCTGGGCTTTATTCTCAAAATAAAAATTACTAGTTAAATTTATTTTCTATCTAAATGGAGACAGTTCTACTCAATAATCAACTCAAATTCAATAACAAAGATATTTTTATGATTGTGGATAAAAGTAACGAATTTTGGTTCAAAGCAAAAGATGTTGTAGAAATTCTAGAATATGAAAATACGAAACAAGCAGTTAGAGAGCATGTCGATAATGATGATAAATTATCATATTCTGAAATCAATAAGGTGGGTCATTCGATTGCCCTACCTTCTAACTTTCAACAAAATACTATTTTCATCAATGAATCAGGACTTTATTCTTTAATTTTGAGATCACATAAAAAAAGAGGCAAATATCTTCAAAACTTGGGTTACAAAAGAAGTTTTGCCGTCTATTCATAAACATGGTGAATATAAGCTCAGAAATGAAATTAATCAACTAAACGATGTAATTGTTCAATTACAAGTCACAGATAAAATGAAATCATTGAAAATAGAAAATCAAGCATTGCGTATTGAACTTCAACAATTAAAAATGGAATTAATGAAAAAAGATATGATTTTTAAATACTTTGATGAAAATAAATTACATGTGTTCGTTTTAATAAAAGAGAATCACATTGTGGAATATCCTTATTACGTTATTAGGGCACAAAAACGTAAAATACCAAAACGATTAAAACATTTGAAGATAAATTATAAAGAATAAGACATTTTGTTCATGGATGACGAGGCAAATTCAATCAATCTTTATAATCAAATGAAAGAATCTTTAAATATTTTATACAACGGAAATCATTTTACCACAAATATGACTGAATCTTGACTGATTTATAAGATATCTAAATTGCACGATGAAAATGTTAATACATTTTATTAAACTCTTGAATTATAATATTTTGTCTGTAAATGTTTTTGAAGATAAGGAAACCATTGAATGATTCGTCCACACTCGCAAAGAGTCGGTTTCTTTTGACTTTTTTGAATAATT
The DNA here is from genome assembly GCF_021130785.1 of Homalodisca vitripennis. Lineage (NCBI taxonomy): Eukaryota > Metazoa > Arthropoda > Insecta > Hemiptera > Cicadellidae > Homalodisca > Homalodisca vitripennis. The sequence goes on from NW_025778192.1 coordinate 39,855, forward strand.
CTTTTAGCACAATCTTTACAATATGCATGTTTTTTATCTTTACTATAATGCGAATCGTAAAATTTGGAAATATCCTTAATTTCTTTAGTAATGCAACATTTTTTCTCTTCTAACGTTAATTTTTCTATTTTATCGTATAATTCTCTCTCATATTTACTACGACAATCTTTACACATAGACCCTATTCCTCCTTTTTAGTCTTATTTTTATGAAATTTTTTCAACATATTTATATTCTTGACAAATTGTACACTTCCTCTGAACCTCCATTTATATAGAAAAAAGTACAGCTTTGACTTTCTCAATTCATATTCATAGAAATTAGTTAGTTTTTGTCTTACACTTGTGACAATGTATTAAATCATCTTCCATTTATATATCAAAGTTTACAAGTTTATTTAATTCGTCTAATATATCAGATTTCGATTCATGTTTATAGCCATACGGTACTGTTTTGATCTTATTTTCTAGGATAATTCTCTTATCATCTAATATATCAGATTTCGCATCATTTTTATATCCATATGGAACAGTTTCGATCTTATTTTCTCTCTTATCATCCTTGGAGCACAATGCTAGTTTGTTGATTTATATCGTATATAGTTCATGTTTATAGCTTTTTATTACAGTCATTTACCTAAATTAATTTTTTCTTCAAACAAACATCTCTTTAAATTATCGATATTTATTGTTTTGTTTATAACACTTCTTTTAATTCCTTTAAACCTTACTGGATTTTTATCTAGATATTTGTATGAGTACATCTTTGATCGCAATTCAAAAAATTCTTCTAATATCTCGCCATTAAGTTCGTCTTTAAATTTTCCTATTACTTTTTTATTTTTATTAGTGAAACATTCATGATCTTTTAGATAATCGCTCGTATCAAACTCATCTATATTTTCTTTCATAATTTTATAAGGATCACGTTTAATTTAAATAAAATAACTATCTGTATCTATGTAACATAGATTCAAATCGGGATCATACTTCTTAAGTTTATCTTAATAAAACTCGTACATTAACAATTTTGAAAGGTCAAGAACTGAAAACCCTATGTAGATTTGTTTGTTAAATTTAACTTTCTGCTTGTACATATGACTTGCTATACAGTTGTCGTCAAAGATATTGAAACATTTGAAGTTCGTTTTCTTAGCCTGTTTCATTGAAAATTCTTCATTTCCTAGTTTTATATCGCGTCTATTTCGCACATTTTCCATAGATTTTCCAAAAACAGAGATGTTCATCAGCTTATAAAAGTCCTTTTCGAAGTCACTTGTAGGTTTTGTTCTCATATTGGTATTAAAATCAATATATTCTGATCAAATGCTATAACCCTATTCACATGTTTCAACACCATCCCTTGTTCGAGGTAAAATTTCAAATTTCTTGAATGAACGACATATTCAGTTTTGTTTAATAGAGTTGTACAGTTTAATAGAGGTAAATCTTTATGATTTTAATGCAAATTTGTTGGATATTCAAGATCAACTTCAAGAATCTATCCATAATCTTCTTGAGGATTTTAGCTAATTTTTCAATAGGCGATGCCATGTATCTAAATGTGTCCACGAAAGAAAACTTAACAAACTTTCTAGGCTTATCATTGTCAAACTCATAGCCATATTCAGAATTTACAGAATAATTTATATATTTTTCATCTGTGTTTGCGATCAAATCAACATTTCCATATTGTTTAGCCAATTCTTTTATGTACAAATGAGTATCGTAATTTTACATATTATGACAGAAAACTGGAATATTTGGTGGAAATTTCAAATTCAGATTGCACCATGAATGAGCTGCGCCTCGAAATTTGCCGGTTAAATGACAATGATCTCTCACTTTATTATAAACTCTTATCTTTCCAACTATCAGGAGTAAAACCATACTGAATTGACCCAACATCATAAGCAGACCATTTACAGATATGACAAACGTTTGAATTTTGATATGAAATTTCTTCTTCTTCAGTTAATTCCATAGGCTTCATGTTCTTTGAATTATATTTTTTCGCTATATACTTCGATAATTTATTGAGCTCTTCAAACAATTTTGCAGGAACATTAGGCAAATCGTCTTCATTTTTGGGTCGATAATATATAGGTTTATACATGCGATTGGTTACATTCGATACCAAATATAGAGTAAAAACCGTAAGGAATATGCTTCTGAATCTTAGTTGTAGTAGATTTTTGTGGATTATTCTTACATGTTGTAATTTTTTCTAATATGCTTTTAAATTCATATAAATAACGTACAGATGGTTAAACTTCTTTTGATAATTAGTAAATGATGTTGTTTGACCTAGAAATGGCATAATTGGTTTGCAAACTTCATGTTGCTTGCAAATTTCTAAATGATCAGCTAAAGCACTATATTTGTAGAAATGACTGAAACATCTTCTACGTAGCAGTTTTTTATGTTCGTGTTTAGATAAATGAGAACTCACTAATCTATTTAAATCTGTTATCAACACATAATGAGATTTTTCATCTTGTTAACATACAATAAATCGATTTCTAACTCGTCATCATAAACTTCTGAAATTTGTAACGGAACTATGTGTAATTTTTCATCATAACTATACACATTTATAGACATTTTCGGATACTTTTACTTAGAATTGTAGCTTCGTTTTTCAAATAATTGTATATCTTTTAAGACATTGGATACTCGAAACCTGAAAATATTTCGTCGTTCACGAATTTGTCGTATTGTTTTGCTCTTTTAGCATTTTTTTCGGGTTTTCCAATAGCACTCTAATTGAGAAAATAAAACAATAATCATCTTTGTTTTTGATATTCACACATGCTTTTTTACCATTATTTCTTGGTAAATCGATATATAATCCCGCATTCAGTATTTCGTGTTTGTTAAGGTTTAAAACTAATTGTTTACAACTTTTAAATGTCCATCCAGAACCTCTATTTCGATGATTTGTCTGTTCGCGATGCGTTAATTTATTAAATTGCTCAGCAATAAAGTCATTTACGTTAAAGATTTCGTCTGATTTTATAGTAAAATACATTGGACAAGTCTGTGGTTCACCGTTCACTAAATTTCGTTCGTATTCGCATTCTAAAGATAGATATCCTTTACTATTTTTCACAGTGTCTTGAAATTTTTCGATTAAACTTTTAATTTCTAGCCGCATAATAGAAAGATATTTGTAAATCGACATGAAATTTTCATTTAAATTCGTTTAAAATGTATTGCTTGAAAAGACCATGGATAGAGGATAAAACTTCAACATTAATGACATTTTCGGTGGGTTTGTCGTTAAAATTTTTATCTATATTTGATCAATAATTTCAGACTTATTTTTATCGTTTGTTTCAATAGACAATTTTTCAGCGATTAAATGAATTTATTCATCATTAAATAGATCTAAATTTTTCTTTTCAACTTTGAAATTTTTCTTTAATTCCCTTAATTTTTCTATATTATACATCTTTTCGTAATCAGCAATTTGATTTTCTTTAGCCCATTGTCGTAAATAATTTAGTTCTTTTTAATAAATGTCTTTGTTTTTTAAATGGATTTTAGAATTATAATTTCGGGTATAATGATGTTCAAAAACTTCTTTTTTACAAAAAACGGGCATGAAATTTTTTTTTTCTCTCCATTTAAAGAAGAAAAATTTTAATTCAAGAACTTCTAAATTTAAATTTTCTAATGAATTTTTGAGAAGAAAAATCATTCAAATCATCAAATTTAAGCTAAAAATTCTCAATAATTATAAATAATTCAGTAGGTTTTTCAGGATTTTTCAAAAAAACTCTAATGGGAATACACCCTAAGAGCCGTAATTTTGGGTCAAACCCTGGTTTTTGTGTATTTTAGAAGTAAAATGTCGATTTTTTCACCTTAATTTAACTAATTAATTTTGTATTTTCACTCGAGTATTGCCAACATAAATTCCATGGAAAATTCCACACGTTGTCCTTGAAAGGTTGCTTGAATACAAATTACCATAGTTATTTTAGATTTGTATCTTTTAAACAGAAATTATATTGATTTTCGGTCTGTCCCAAAAGTGAGCAAGAACCGCCACATTACTATCTACTGCTGTCAATAGGCTTGAATTAAAGTATCTTTGATTAGTTTTTTTAAGTCTCCATCGCTTATGTATTTTTTGTGTAAATTTTACCTTGTTTTTATTTATAACAGAAAAATTATAAGAATATATATATATTATATATATTTTATACTTCTTACATATTTTGGCATAATACTATTTTTATCGTATAAAATAAAGTGTGATAAGACAATATATGATTTTCTAATACCCCTGTAAAAGTTTTTATTTGCTGCCCCACATGATTGTTGATAGTGCAACCACTAATATTTCCCTCTCTTCTTACGTAATTACATCCCTCAGACAACAGTGGTAGAAGCGATTAGTTGGTGTCCATTAACATTGCATTAAATTAAATAAAAATTTAATACATATGATACTTTAGCTACAGGCACTGAGCAAGCCAGTCCCAATCGTTTACTAACTCTGGAGTTTAGGCCTAAAAATAGAACTGATGAGTATTGAATGAAAAATGTTAAACTAAATATAACACAGTAAGAACACACGTGTTGGTTTAACATTCTCATTTAAGATGCTCTATGTAATACAAGACTGCAATTTCGAATTACATAACGTAACTAGTGTGTATAATGAATCGATCAATGCAATCTCTAAATCAAATTCAAACTTCGTACCAAACACATTACAATTGAAAGATTTAATAGTAACTACATACAATTAGATTTGTGCTTTATATGAGGAGTAAACTGTAACTCATTCAACGGGTACCTTATTTATTGCTGCTCGGCTCTTACTTCACAGAATTTCGCATCGCACACATCTAGTTTTAATTATTGTAAGGCGAATTTAATATTTTATCTGATTATTTGATTCAGTTTAATATTTTTCTTAACAAAATGGTCATAGAAATACTAAAATCATAACATATAAACTTTTAATTTTTAAATATTTACAAGAGGTATAATTATAAAATAATGTATTGAAATACAACACAAAGTGATTTATGGTATATCCTTAGCTCAAACTATATAAGATATAATACCCGGCATCTGGTAGTGTGTGTACTTTATCTGACATAAAAATACAAAACGTTATTCTGGAATTATAAGTAAATATCTCTTCTCTAGTGTTAAGCATATTGTAAATTCAAACAATAACAATATGAAATGACATTATAAGTTAAGTATGAAACAATGTGTTCATAATTCTTGTAAAGAAATATCTTTAACATAAAATAAAATTAAAGGGACTCTACCGGTTTGGAGAATTCATTACTGAAGTATGTGGTTATAGAATGATCTCACGTAATAAGATAAAAATAAGATTACGTTGTTTGTTTGTAAACATCATTCCTAATGCTCAAATTGTGTCAATAAACCATTTAATGTAGGGTCTGGTCGATGTACAATCCATATTGTATAGTATGAAAACGTGCAGTTTAACATATTGACACCTTAAACATCACGTTAATATTGCCCTCGATTATTTATATCGTGATTTATAATAGGCTATGCAGTATTCATTTATCCTTTGTTTAAAGTTTGTTTTTTGATAATAGAAGGATTGTAAAGGAACTGTGATTTATCCAGACATATGCCATTATTCAATGACACAATGCAATCAGTAACACTACATTTAGAGATTTTCAATCTGATTTATTCTTCAGGTAAATGACTAAATAAATGCCTTACTAACCGAAGTTTTAGTCATAAATTAGTGTAGTCAATTATCTGAAGAAGAGATCGCATTGTAGATCTCGAAACATATTGTTACTAATTGTATCGATTCACTGAACGAGGGCAAATTTCCGGAAAGAATCATGTATCCATTAACTTAATTAGGCATTTCACCGTATTTTTATGACATATGGTAATACTAAATTACAGAAGGTAATAGTGTAATATAAATGCATTACGTTAACTGATCACTACTTCACATAACGTCACTATGGTAGGAAGAGTTGATTCAATTGAATTTTGAATTTAGCTCCAGTTTACCTTCCTTTTATTGCAGCGTCTGGTATCTGGCAAGACTAAGACAATGTCAGGGACCAGACGCTGCAATAAAAGGAAGGTAATCTGGACCTAAACTCGTAACTTAATTGATCACTACTTTTTAAGAAGTTATTTAACAATAATTCCTATGTTATATACGAAATTATACATGAATGTACAATTTAACATAATATTGTAATTTGGGCTTCCAAGTTAGAAGGAAAAAACATACTTACATACGTAAAACCACTAAAATATTTAACTTGCCAGAGAATAAAAATGCCATGATCACTATCTTATGAGTTTCATCAAATCATTCACGTTCCTTACGATTCTTACTGGGTCCACTCTCATTTATTTATTCAACAATTACATAACTTCCATCTTTCCAGTGGAAGCCTTCATTTTCGCCGATGAAGTCAATTACATTTGCAACGGTCTCTTGTAGTGAGGATTTTTTCGGCTGCAGTCCGAACTCAACAGTGTACTGGATCGGTGTTAAGCTAACAATATGACACTTAACCGTTCTAAGAATTCTGTCATAGACTTTTGGCCGACTGTACGATCTACGCTATTTGCAGGACACTTGGGTTGGGGTTTAAATTTGTGCAAATCTCTCCATCAATGAGCATTTTTTTTATGATTTATGCAGACGTGCACACAGAATAATGTGACTCATCGCAGAGTCAACTCGTACTATGACGACCTTGCTGTGTTAAAACACTCTTATTATATAAGATCTTAGAGTATGCTAGCCCTATTTGGCCCCGATAACAGCTTGGTCTAGTTGATATGCTTCAAGCTATGAAGCTATCGAGTAGAAGTTCTTACGAATGGTGAGAATGCGTTAGGAACTGCGTTTTAAGGGAAGGGCCACATGCTGAACTTCCGGCCGAGCTTCACCTCCCGCATCATCAAGTCAGGTGCGTAATTATCCAATATCGTATCTATTGTCAAAACGTATTAACGGTGCTCGACTGCCCAATACTCCTCTTCCTAGTGTATTTCCACTCTTCATCAAGGACTCGGTCACTTGATCTATTTGCTAGGGGTCACTACTCATGTGGTATTGACTTTCGTGGTTTACTTGAGAGAATAATGAGGCAAAGGAAAAGTTTTGCTATAACATTAATTTGTTTACTTAAAGTGAGATAACAATGCGAAAAAAGAGTACTGGCTGTCTCCCAGTATGCTCTTGTAAAAAATGTAATTTAAGTTTACACATATTCCTATTTTATATTTACATATTATTATGCATTGCTATGAATAATTTTTAGTTTATTGTATGTTAATAGTTATTTGCTGTTTGTATACTTTATGGTTTATCCATTACAATTAAATAAACTATAAATTGAAAGGCAGTCGCGTGACTGACCGACAGATGTGAATATACTTTTAACGGGCTGTGAATATATATATATATATATAAAATCTGATATATATTTATATATATATATATATATTATATATATAAAAGTGAGGGCT